>NC_056429.1:79679553-79777053 GCF_018296145.1 Oncorhynchus tshawytscha | reverse complement strand
TTAGTTAATTATACTCCGGGACAGATTGCGAAAAAATATTTATATGAATTATTCAAACAATATGTAGGGCTGTGATTGGTTGTAATTATCGGCGGCACGAGGCGGAATGGGGAGAACGAGGCCTTGGGAATTAGAGAAGAGGGTAAACAAAAGGAGAGAGAGACATGGTCCACTCCAAATGGTAAATGCTCCCATCATTAAATGAAATAAACTGTTATTTGTCACATTCTTCGTAAATAACAGGTGTAGATAAACAATGCTTACCTACGGGCTCTTCCCAACAATGCAAAGAGAAAAATAATGGAAAAAAATTATAACATGAGGAATAAATACACAATGAGTAACGATAACCGGGCTACACAGGTTACCAGTACATAGTCATTGTGCAGAGGTACGAGGTAATTGAGGTAGATGTGTACTGTACATATACATTGTGGCAAAAAAGTATTTAGTCAGCCACCAATTGTGCAAGTTCTCCCACTTAAAAAGATGAGAGAGGCCTGTAATTTTCATCATAGGTACACTTCAACTATGACAGACAAAATGAAAAAAAAAATCCAGAAAATCACATTGTAGGATTTTTAATGAAATTATTTGCAAATTATGGTGGAAAATAAGTATTTGGTCACCTACAAACAAGCAAGATTTCTGGCTCTCACAGACCTGTAACTTCTTCTTTAAGAGGCTCCTCTGTCCTCCACTCGTTACCTGTATTAATGGCACCTGTTTGAACTTGTTATCGGTATAAAAGACACCTGTCCTCAACCTCAAACAGTCACACTCCAAACTCCACTATGGCCAAGACCAAAGAGCTGTCAAAGGACACCAGAAACAAAATTGTAGACCTGCACCAGACTGGGAAGACTGAATCTGCAATAGGTAAGCAGCTTGGTTTGAAGAAATCAACTGTGGGAGCAATTATTAGGAAATGGAAGACATACAAGACCACTGATAATCTCCCTCGATCTGGGGCTCCACGCAAGATCTCACCCCGTGGGGTCAAAATGATCACAAGAACGGTGAGCAAAAATCCCAGAACCACACGGGGGGACCTAGTGAATGACTTGCAGAGAGTTGGGACCAAAGTAACAAAGCCTACCATCAGTAACACACTACGCCGCCAGGGACTCAAATCCTGCAGTGCCAGACGTGTCCCCCTGCTTAAGCCAGTACATGTCCAGGCTCGTCTGAAGTTTGCTGGAGAGCATTTGGATGATCCAGAAGAAGATTGGGAGAATGTCATATGGTCAGATGAAACCAAAATAGAACTTTTTGGTAAAAACTCAACTCGTCGTGTTTGGAGGACAAAGAATGCTGAGTTGCATCCAAAGAACACCATACCTACTGTGAAGCAATACTTTTTTGCCCCACTGTAGGTAGGGGTAAAGTGACTAGGCAACAGGATAGATAATGAACAGTGGCAGCCGCATATGTGATGAGTCAAAAGAGTTAGTGCAAAAAGAGTGAATGCATATCGTCTTATGGCTTGGGGGTAGAAGCTTTTCAGGGTCCTGTTGGTTCCAGACTTGCCGTGTGGTAGCAGAAAAACAGTCTATGACTTGGGTGGCTGGAGTCTTTGACAATTTTTAGGGCCTTCCTCTGACACCGCTTGGTATAGAAGTCCTGGATGGCAGGGAGCTCGGCCGGAGTTATGTAATGAGCTATACGCACTACCCTATGTAGCGTCTTGCGTTCAGATGTCAAGCAGTTGCCATACCAAGCAGTGATGCAACCAGTTAAGATGCTCTCAATGGTGCAGCTGTAGAACTTTTGGAGGATCTGAGGGCCCATGCCAAACCTTTTCAGCCTCCAGACGGGAAAAGAGGTGTTGCTGTGCCTTCTTCACGACCGTGTTGGTGTGTGTGGACCATGTAATTCCTTAGTGATGTGGACACCGAGGAACTTGGCGCTCTTGATCCATTCCACTACAGCCCTGCCGTTGTGGATGGGGGCCTGCTCGGCCATCTGTTTTCCTGTAGTCCACGATCAGCTCCTTTGTTGCTGATGGTGAGGGAAAGATTGTTGTCCTGGCACCACACTGCCAGGTCACTGACTTCCACCCTATCGGCTGTCTCATCGTCATTGGTGATCAGGCCTACCATCATCTTGTCATCAGCAAACTTAATGATGGTCTTGGAGTCTTGCGTGGCCACACAGTTATGAGTGAACAGGGAGAACAAGAAGGGACTAAGCACACAGACCTGAGGGTCCCACATGTTGAGGGTCAGGGTGGTGGATGTGTTGTTGACTACCTTTACCACTTAGGGGCAGCCCATCAGGAAGTCCATAATCCAGTTGTAGAGGGAGGTGTTCAGTCCCAAGGTCCTAAGCTTGGAGGGGACTATGGTGTTGAATGCTGAGCTGTAGTCGATGAACAGCATTCCCACATACATGTAGGTGTTCCTCTTGTCCAGGTGGGAGAGGGCAGTATGGAGAGCAATTACGCCATCTGTGGATCTGTTGGGGCGGTATGTGAATTAGAGTGGGTCAAGGGTGTCTGGGATGGTGTTGATGTAAGTGAAGACACTTGCCAGCTGGTCAGCGAGTGCTCTGAGTACACATCTTGGTTGTCTGGCCAACGCACTTAGCCCGTTTTTATTTATATGCTGTTTCAACTTAAATTTCCAATGATTTTCGAACAAGTTTGAATTGAGGTGTGTTCCGCCTCCTCATTCAATCATATGAAAATAGTCCTTTTTAGTTTTGCTGACAATTAATTTATGGGACATTTCTGACCCGGACAAAATTCCCCAAGCACTTCCCAAATGTTTGCGCAGTTCAAGTCTGCAGACATTTGCGCATCTCCCATCAGAACAAGATCTGCACACATTCACATTTTCCATCTTTTGCCCTCATCGCAGTCATTGTTGTTTTCGTTACTAATAATATATTTAGAAATGTGTGCGTTTCTATCAAAGTAAGTGCCTTATTACGTTGCAATAGTTTTTGTATGTCGTTTCTATTGTAGCTTACTGTATGTATGGAGCATAATATATTTGTGTAAATTCCTTAACACTGCGGACACGTGAGGTAACGTTACTCATTTCATAACCTTTATGGTGTTATATTCAATCGTGCTTATGTAGCTAGCTACATTCTTCTATTGGCTCTGTAAAACAATACTAATTGCGTCAGAGAAGTATTATCTTGTGTTGTATTTTGAAGCTACATGGCCTTATGACTCCCAAGTGGCGCAGCTGTCAAAGGCACAGCACCTCTGTGCTAGAGACATCACTACAGACTCCCTGGTTCAAATTCAGGCTGTGTTTCTATCCAAGTAAGTGCCTTATTATGTTATAATAGCTTCTGTATGTCGTGTTATGCCGTTTCTACTGTAGCTCACTGTATGTATGGAGCATAATATATTTGTGTATATTCCTTAAACCACGGACACGTGAGGTAACGTTACTCATTTCATAACCTTTATGGTGTTATATTCAATTGTGCTTATGTAGCTAGCTACATTCTTCTGTTAGCTCTGTAAAACAATGCTAATTGTGTCATCAAAGTATCAGCTTGTCTTGTATTTTGAAGCTACATGGCCTTATGACTCCCAATTGGCGCAGCGGTCTACTGCACTGCATCCGCACTACATCCGACACCCTGGTTGGAATCCAGGCTGTATCACAACCGGCTGTGATTGGGAGTCCCATAGGGCGCCGCACAATTGGCTTAGCATTGTCCGAATTTGGCTGGTGTAGGCTGTCATTGTAAATAATAGTTTGTTGTTAAATGAATTGCCTAGTTAATTAAATAAAAAATATGACCATGGTTTGTTTATTTGGTCTATTCAGCATAGCTCTGTTCTTCCCTGCCTTGCCCCCTTGTGGAGCTGTGATTTTGTCAATGCAATATACTAGTTTTATAGCAGTGTTTATTATGTTACTTCTTTGTAATATTGTTTTATTGCTATATCCTGATATTGTATTCTAATTACTAATAATTCCTCTTTATTCTGTACTTTCAGAAACCACAAACAGTATTTGCCAATATCATAACTGGAGCAGGACATCTTTGGAGCTGAAGATTGAGGCCAGCTTTAGTATGCTAGCGTACACTCCTTAACAGTTTGCCTGGATGAAAACACAGCAAGAAAACACATAGGCCAATATGTAATAGTCGTCTATTTTATTGCAGTATTGGTGGTTGGTTTAACAACAACTTGTTTTACTAGTGGAAAAAAATGGAATATGCATAACCCATATTTAATATCCATGCAGTGACTGAACAACAACTGCATTTCCACCCCCATCTCTAAAGGCATAGTATCATGGCAGGTCAACCGGCAAGTGCCGTGTCAGGTCAGTCAGTCACTCACTCTGCTTACTTCTCCTGGTGCCAGACATGTAGACTTTACAGTGCTTCCGTGTGCGACTACCTTGAGCAGCAGATTGAGGGTCTTTGCAGGGAAAATGCCTTGCAGTGAGGCGTAGGGGATTGTCTGCAGCAGGATGACCCCCAGTGGATGGTCGCTGAGGGGTGTGGTGCTCCTGTACTTCATCCACTGTCGGTCTGCCTCCATCACCACCAGTATCTTCAAAGGTACCTGGGACTTCGTCAGTGGAGAAGGGATCCTCAGATTCAGGATTCTCAATAGCTACAAGGTTGGGGGGGAAGCTCTTCACTCTCAGAATCTGATTCCTGACTTTCATACTCAGACTCATTATCAGAATTGTACAAATTCTCCTGAATTTCCACATTTGTGAGTTCTCTCTTTTTGAAAGACATTGCTAATGCTACAGCTTAGCTCACTAGCTACATACATAAACAACAACACTGAATGGCTCAGAGTGGGAGTGAGAGGTTATGTGATTGACTGCTGTAACGCACCAGTTGTATCAATAAATCACTATCAGAAAATGTTTTGTGTGGTAATTATTTATATATTTCCTGTTTTATTCACATGTTTTAAATTACAGGTGACAAATCATGCATTCCAATTCTAGCATAGATTTTAATGGGCGTAAAATACCTTTTTGAAGTTTGTACTGATTATGATGAGCTAAGCTAATTCCAGCTGTGTGTAGCCATGTTTGTTGACATACAATGCATTCTGGTTTCACGTAATCGTCTGTTGGACCAAAGATGTTATAAGAAAATGAGGTAAGTAAGGGTTCACCTCACAATTTTTGAGGACATCCGGAAATGAATGGTGGGATGTGAACGATGGTAGACGACGACACCCCCCGTTGCACATGCATACTATAAACAGACCAAACTCATCTTGTCTCCTCTTAATATCTTTGGTTTCTGTGAGGGGGAAAAAAGCATGGCACCGTGCAGAAACTACCCATCATCAGATTACTTTTGATTTCTAGAAAGTGTTTTACTCAATTATTTCGATCAATGGTGAGCTCACCCGTGATGTGATTAATTATAAATAGTAATTTATATTAGCTAATTCATATTGTAGTTTGTCAGCCAGACTTATACAAATATGACCGAGTGTGTTGCATCCATCGTTCCTCAGTTAGCGCTAGGACAAATGTAGCCTACATTTTTCCGGTTTGAATGATTGTGTTATGCTGTAGATACTTCTGTGAATGTCTGAACATTGCATCCAAAAAGAAACTGCTCACATTCTGGACATAACTTTGTAAAGACTGTGTTTGTGCAAAATGTTTCTGAAAAAAGTGTGGCCAGGTCAAATGCTGATTGTTGCGTCATTCTAAACTGGCCGTTCTAAATAAGCATTCTAAATAAGCGTTCTAATCACACCGATTTGATCGTACAATACAAGGATCACTGTAGCATGATCAAACCCGTGTGTTGGTACGTGTAAAAAGCTTAAAGGTCTGACTCACATCGGCCTCGGAGAGCGAGATCACACAGTTATCCAGAACAGCTGGTGCTCTCATGTATAGTTCAGCGTTGCTTGCCTCGAAGCAAGCGTTTAAGGTATTTAGCTCGTCTGGTAGGCTCGCGTCACTTGGCAGTTCATGGTTGAGTTTCACTTGTAATCCGTAATAGTTTGCAAGCCCTGCCACTTCTGACGAGTGTCAGAGCCGGTGTAGTACGATTCGATCTTAGTCCTGTATTGACCCTTTGTCTGTTTGCTGACTCGTCGGAGGTTGTAGCAGGACTTTTTATAAGCGTCCTTGAAATCGGCAGCTCTAGACGTTGTCTGTAATCCATGGCTTCTAGTTGGAATATATACTGTATGTACGGTCACTTGGGGGATGAAGTCATTGATGAACTCCCAGCGACGGTAACTCTTCAGAAAATGTTTATAAAGGGGTTATAGTTTGTTTAAACATTTTTTTATTCAACCTTTATTTAACCAGGAAGGGCACATTGAGATTTAAAATCTCTTTTTCAAGAGCGTCCTGGCCAAGATAGGCAGCACCAAGTCATTACAAAAATTACAGTCAAACAACATGAAAAACTACAAGTAATCTAGTAAAGACCATAGAATTCACAAGAGTATAACAAAATCAAAAACAGCTAATTAAAAACATTGACAGGTCAGGGAATCAGTCTCAAGATCATTCATCAGTGATTTAAAAATACCAATCGGGACAAGTTCTTCCAGTTTAAAAGTATTTTGTAAGGTGTTCCAAGAAGATGGCGCAGAGTACATAAAAGCCCTTTTACCAAATTCAGTTCGGACATTTGGAACAGTTAGCAGGATAAAGTCCAGCGAACGAAGAGAGCACCCACCACATTTCTGAACAATAAAAATGCCCAAATAAAAAGGTAGTAAACCAAAAATGGCTTTGTAAATAAAAGTATACCAGTGCCTGAGCCTACGAGTGACTAGAGAAGGCCTGCCAACCCTGGTATACAAAGTGCAGTGGTGCGTAATGGTTTTGCAGTTTAAAATCAATCTCAAAGTGCCATGGTAAAGGGTGTCAATTGATCTCAAACCCTGAGCGGAAGCATTCATATATAAAATATCCCCAGAGTCTAGTAAAGGCATAAATGTAGCTGATACTAGCATCCTTCTGGCTTCAAAAGAAAAACAGGCCTTATTCCTAAAATAAAATCCCAATTTCAGCTTCAATTGTTTTGTAAGTTGTTAAATACGTAATTTAACAGAGAGGCCGCCATCAATTAAAATTCCAAGATATTACAATATTAACTGTTATAAAACTGGTTGTTTGTATCCCAGATGCTGATTGAACAAGCAGCATTCCAAGTCGTGTTGTATTGGCCATCACAGACACACCTCCATCTGAATATTATCACTGCACTTCCATAAGAATATCATGTTCATGTTGCTGTCTGAATCATCTCTTGTGTTCATCTCAACTCGCAACTCATTAATATAAGCCTTGCATTTTGTTTGGTACAGTGGGGGATAATATAAGCCTTGCATTTGGTTTGGAAGTTGCAATCTGTTTTTTGTTGACTACAGCGTAGTCTTTATAACCGAAAATAACAATTTGCACTGCGATACACAACTTTTTCTCCGCTGGCACAATTTGATTGGCTGCTGTCTGATTCAAACTGTAATTTGTTAAATGAAGAGATGATGCGCTGCACACTTTTTTAATAGCATCATTTTTTATATTTGGGCTTGGGGGGGGTATCAAGTCAGTTCGAGTCAAAAGGCTCAAGTCCAAGTTAAGTCACAAGTCATTGGTGTTAAAGTCGTGTTGCAAGTATTTTGGTATTTTGTCAAGTCGAGTCTAAAATCATCATATTTCTGACTCGAGTCTGAATCGAGTCCAAGTCATGTGACTCGAGTCCACACCTCTGGTATTGACCGACCTATGGAAAATGGCCATATCCATAACCATATCAGGCCAACATAGACACACATAAACCCCTAGACATACTAAAACCCTAGACATACAAAAACTAGAGTACCTAAGGTCAGGGCGTGAAGTTACCCCCCAGCCCCAAAGGTGCGGACTCCCGGCTGCAAACCTGAACCTATAGGGTAGCGTCCGGGTGGGCATCTACCCTCGGGGGCGGCTCATGTTCTGGACGCAGCCCCCCCTCCTTACGCTGATCCCTCCGCTTCTGTGGAACCGGACCGTGGATCATCGCCGGAGGCTCTGGACTGCAGCTCGTCGCTGAAGACTAGACTGCAGCTCGTCGCTAGAGGCCCTGGTCTGGGGACCGTCGCTGGAGACCCCGGACTGGGGACCGTCGCTGGAGACCCCGGCCTGGGGACAGTCGCTGGAGACCCCGGACTGGGGACCGCCGCTGGAGGTTCCAGACTGGGGACCATCGTTGGAAATTCCGGACTGGGGACCGTCGTTGGAGGTTCCGGACTGGGAACTGTCACCGGAAGCTCCAGACTGGGAACTGTCGCCGGAAGCTCTGGACTGTGGAGGTGCACTGGAGGCCTGATGCGTGGTGCCGGCACTGGTGGTACCAGGCTGGTGACATGCACCTCAGGGCTAGTGCGGGGAGGAGGCACAGGACGTACTGGACTGTGGAGGCGCACTGGAGGTCTGATGCGTAAAGCCGGCACTGGTGGTACCAGGCTGATGACATGCACCTCAGGGCGATTGCGGGGAAGAGGCACAGGACGTACTGGACTGTGGATGCACACTGGAGACCTGATGCGTGGCACAGGGCTGATGACACGCACTTCAGGGTGAGTACAGAGAGGAGGCACAGGACGTACTGGACTTTGGAGGCGCACTGGAGACCTGGTGTGTGGGACCGGTACAGGTGGCACCGGGCTGATGACACGCAACTCAGGGTGAGTGCGGAGAGGAGGCACAGGATGTACTGGACTGTTGAGGCGCACTGGAGGTCTATAGCGCAGAGCTGGCACAACCGTTCCTGACTGGATGCTCACTCCAGCCCGGCAAGTGGAGGTTGCTAGCACAGGACTCACTGGGCTGTGAAAGCGCACTGGAGACCTGATGCGTGGGACTGGTACAGGTGGCACAGGGCTGATGACACGCACCTCAGCACGCCCGCTCTGCAGCGCTCTCAATGCCAGCACCTTTCTCCGGAATCTTGCATTGAGCTCCTCACTTGACTCCCTGACTGGCTCCATGTGCCCCCCCAAAAAAATGTTCTTGGGGTTGCCTCTCGTGCTTGCTCCGTTGAGCTATCTCCTCGTATTGTCGCCGTTCCGCTTTTGCTACCTCTATCTCCTCCTTAGGATGGCAATACTCCTCGGCCTGCTTCCAGGGTCCTTTTCTATCCAGGATCTCCTCCCAAGTCCACTCCTCCTGTACACGCTGCTTGGTCCATTTTTGGTGGGATCTTCTGTCACGATCGTCGTATGAGTAAGACCAAGGCGCAGCGTGGTATACGTACATTCTCTTTTAATGAATGAAAACACCTAACAAAACCAACGAACGAAACGTGAAGCTATACAACTTAGTGCAGACAGGCAACTAAACATAGTCAAGATCCCACAACACAAATGAGGAAATGGCTACCTAAATATGATCCCCAATCAGAGACAACGATAAACAGCTGTCTCTGATTGGGAACCATATCAGGCCAACATAGACATACACAAACCCCTAGACATACAAAACCTTAGACATACAAAAACTAGAATACCCACCCTAGTCACACCCTGACCTAACCAAAATATATAGAAAAACAGAGATATGTAAGGTCAGGGTGTGACAAATAGACAGTACTTAAGTATTTAAAGTAAAAGGAATTGCTAAATTCAGGATTCAGACCTCTTGACTTTCCCCACAGTTTGCTACATTAGTCTTATTTTAAATTATGAAATAAAAAGAAATAGTCATCAATCAACACACAATACCCCATTATGAAAAAGTGATAACAGGTTTTTAGACAATGTAGTACGACAATCAGAGGCAGTAGTGATGACCAGGGATGTGAATTGGACCATTTTCCTGTCCTGCTAAGAATTCCAAAATGTTTTAATGAGTATTTTTTTGTGTTAGGGAAAATGTATGGACTATAAAGTATATTTTCTTTAGGAATGTAGTGATGTAAAAGTAAAAGTTGTCAAAAATATAAAGTACAGATACCTCAAAAACGACTTAAGTAATGCTTTAAAATATTTTTACGTAAGGACTTTACACCACTGAATATACCTTACTTTAAAGTGACAGACCTATAATGATTTATAACTGAGTTATCAACATATATAACTGCAAATGTATACCTTATTTTAAAGTGACAATCCACTGACCATTAACAAATGAGTTACCAACATTTATAACTGCTGAAAAGATACCTTTAAAGGTGCAATATGCAGAAATTGCTCTGCCATTTCCTGGTTGCTAAAATTCTAATAGTTTGCCCAATTTCAGTTTATGTGACAAACCAAGCAGTCATTGTGTAGAGAATAATTGTACCATCCAAACCTCCGAACCAAACATATTGTATTTTCAGCTGTTTGAAGCTAGTGTACAAAACCGAAAGTAAAAGAAGCAAAAGCAAAATTAAAGAACAGGAAGCATAGAAACATTGCACAAAGTACAGATCTATCACTTCTTAGACTTGCTTTCAATGAGAATGACAGATATATAACATTTAACCTTTAAAGGAAGTGGAAAACTACTGATCATATATTCATGAGTTAGGCCTACCAATATTTATAACTTCGAAAAAAATATGCCTTAAAAGAAAGTGGAATCCTTCGGGCCATTTATAATGTCAAGTTACAAACATTTATAACAGTATATTATCTCCTATAACATGGTAAACATAGTAAGAACAAAATGCAATTTAATAAAAGGATGCATTGCGAAAACAATTTTAACTGCTGTGACTCAACTCTGTAGCCTATCCTTGGTATGGTGAGTAGCCTAGCTAATTTGGATAAACAGGGGTGTATTTTTCTCCTCATTTGTAATATTACAAGGCAGCATAGAAATTGATAACAGATGAACTATTTAAAATACAACATAGTGTCTCATGGCCCCTTTCTGTTTCTTCATCTCTTTCTTTCATTTTCCCATCCTGGAGTCTGAGACCTTATTAGAATGCGTGGGAGAGAAGAGGAATTTATGACAATTTATCATAGATACTAGCTACTACTGTCATCATTATCATGATGTCTACCATTTAGGCTTAGCTATTTGTTATCCACTGCTAGCTTATAATAATAATAATAATAATAATAACAATAATACAAATCGCTAGTGTTTAACATTACTTGCTAACACCATTAGCTAGCTACCACAGATGAAAGGGGTTAGCTAGTTATTACAATTTTTGCTAATACACTAGTTATTTAGCAAGTTAGTCTTAACCCCCTAGATCCGATGCGTCAATCGTCTGTAGCATTTTAATTTAATTTAACCTTTATTTAACCAGGCAAGTCAGTTAAGAACACATTCTTATTTTCAATGACGGCCTGGGAACAGTGGGTTAACTGTCTGTTCAGGGACAGAACAACAGATTTGTACCTTGTCAGCTTGGGGGTTTGAACTCACAACCTTCCGGTTACTAGTCCAACGCTCTAACCACTAGGCTACCCTGCCGCAACCAGTTTAACCTACGATGGTGGTAACGTTTTGCTCTACAACCCCCACAAGTGTTTTGAAAGACAACAGGGTCAAATGAACCCACTTAATTGGCTATCAAGACTTGAAAGATTGGAGAGAGGGATGGCCTTGAGTTAGAGTGATAATCGCCTGGAGAAAAAGAGACCGACCGAACGAGCAATCGATCGATAGATTGAGAGTAAGGGAAAGCGATGAGAATGAATGTGATATGAGAAAAAAACACACAAAAAAACAGACCGAGCGAAGTTAAGTTGAGCGACAACATTGTTTAATTTGTGTGTGTTTTGCAGCGTGATTGGGAGGTGGCGGGGGATGTAGGGACAAGGGGGTAAGGGAATGAGATTGAGGGTGCATCCCAAATGGCACCCTTTTCCCTATGTAGTGCACTACTTTTGACCGGAGCCTTTAGCTTCCATAGGTCTCTGGTCAAAAGTATTGCACTAAATAGGTAATTGGGTGCCATTTGGGCTGGAGCCTCAGCACGCAGAAGAAACTGGCAGTAGCGGGTGCCGGGGCTGGTCTGATGAAGCCATTAGCGCTGGGGCCCTCAGCCACTCAATCACACTGACACTTCAATAGAGGCCCGATATGGCCATTCCTCAATGCCCAGCCAACCCACCTTGCCCACTCTGCTAATCGCTACAATCATTTAGTGGGGAAAGCCTGAACTCCCAGCCTCCGAAATGCTACCCCTTCAATTCTCCCTCCCTCCCTTTCTCCTTCCATCACTTCCACCCTCCCTCCCTCCTTAAAATGTCAGCTCTTCCAGAAGTCACTATCTCTCTCCCTCTCCATCCTCCTTTCCTTTTTTCTATTTTTCTCCTGTCCTTTCTCAATAGCTAGAGGAGACGCTAGTGGATATAGCTGGCATGAGAGAGCAGTGACGTACACCCCACGCACGTGGTAGAACCATGAAATTAAAATACTTAACTTTTATATGGCGGAACACCTTCCGGCTGGGAGGGTTATGATGTCATAATCGTCAGGCCAGGGGGTCAAAGGTCAGAGTCAGAGAGTGATTGGCTGGGATCAGAGAGTTATGTAAAAGGTATACAGCTGTGAGAGAGAGATAGTGTTAGAGACAGACAGTGTGCTGGAGCTTTGAAGCAGTAGCTCCTAACAGGATCCTTTAGATACACCTCCCTGAGAATCACTGAGAAGAGACGGGGGAAAAACCACACCATGAGGAGGAGAGGAGAGGAGAAAGGGAGGAAGGCAGGCAGCAGAAAGAGAGAGCGGGCAGAGAGAGAGAGGGCTAGCAAAGGCTAACTGGGTCATAATGGTAGAGTGTAATTACAGTAGTTATGTCTCTCTCTCTTTGACTCTCTTTCTCTCTCTGTAGCATGCTGTTCTCTCAAGTGATGTAACTACTGTGCCAATAAAGTATTTTTAAATAAAAATAATTATCTGTCTCTCTCTCTATTTGACTATCTTTCTCTTTCTTTGACTCCCTTCCTCTCTCTGTGTCATGCTGTTCTCTCACAATCAAGCTTTCTTCTCTGCTCTCTTTTTCTCACAATATGTAGACGCAATTTCAAGCAGTGAACATGCAATCATTTATACAGGGTGAATCATAATTTGAGCTATAAAATGCAGTGATTTACAGAGAATAATACTGGTAGCCTACCTGAAACGTGAGCGATAGAGATTTTCATTATGTTTTGTATCAGCGAGCATATTCGTTTTTACCACAGCTAGCCCCATTGCCTTTACCTTGTCATATCACTCACACATAACAGAGGGTTGGTGGTGAGTGGATGAGTTGTATATCCACATTATCTGATGTCATTATTTAATTATTTCATCCCTGTATTGAGGCAGTGGTGGTGTGTGTGTGTGTGTGTGTGTGTGTGTGTGTGTGTGTAAATGCATGGGTGTGCGTGTGTGGGATCAACAGGGATACATTGTCCTTTCTTCCATTAAATTCATGCTCTGTATGTCATAACAACCCACATTATTACACACTGAATAGCCAAATCAATAAGTAGATAATAACTGAGCACACACACACACGCACCATGTTTCAGAGCTTGTAGGCTGACTTCCTGTTGATCAGTTAGTCCAAGCTACAGTCTTTATAAATCCAGCCCCAAAAAGTAATAATAATACAATTCCCACACTCTATGAACAGTGAGGGTAAAGAATGCAATAAAAGATGCCAAAACCGAAAAGATAATCAAGATATATATATATTTTTAAAAAAAAAGCTAATTTGTGACACTGCTTGGGAATATCTCGGCACTTTATTAGATTTGAGTCTAATAAACAAAAAGAGTGTAGTGCATGGATTTGCATGCATGGGCCAGCCTACTTTCTGCTAAATAAAAGCAATGATGTGTACTGAACCTGTCGCCCTTAATGAAGCGTAGTGCGTTATGATTTTACATTTTTATTTTATTTTATTTTATTTATTTCACCTTTATTTAACCAGGTAGGCAAGTTGAGAACAAGTTCTCATTTACAATTGCGACCTGGCCAAGATAAAGCAAAGCAGTTCGACAGATACAACGACACAGAGTTACACATGGAGTAAAACAAACATACAGTCAATAATACAGTATAAACAAGTCTATATACAATGTGAGCAAATGAGGTGAGAAGGGAGGTAAAGGCAAAAAAGGCCATGGTGGCAAAGTAAATGCAATATAGCAAGTAAAACACTGGAATGGTAGTTTTGCAATGGAAGAATGTGCAAAGTAGAAATAAAAATAATGGGGTGCAAAGGAGCAAAATAAATAAATAAATTAAATACAGTTGGGAAAGAGGTAGTTGTTTGGGCTAAATTATAGGTGGGCTATGTACAGGTGCAGTAATCTGTGAGCTGCTCTGACAGTTGGTGCTTAAAGCTAGTGAGGGAGATAAGTGTTTCCAGTTTCAGAGATTTTTGTAGTTCGTTCCAGTCATTGGCAGCAGAGAACTGGAAGGAGAGGCGGCCAAACAAAGAATTAGTTTTGGGGGTGACTAGAGAGATATACCTGCTGGAGCGTGTGCTACAGGTGGGAGATGCTATGGTGACCAGCGAGCTGAGATAAGGGGGGACTTTACCTAGCAGGGTCTTGTAGATGACATGGAGCCAGTGGGTTTGGTGACGAGTATGAAGCGAGGGCCAGCCAACGAGAGCGTACAGGTCGCAATGGTGGGTAGTATATGGGGCTTTGGTGACATAACGGATTGCACTGTGATAGACTGCATCCAATTTGTTGAGTAGGGTATTGGAGGCTATTTTGTAAATGACATCGCCAAATTCGAGGATTGGTAGGATGGTCAGTTTTATAAGGGTGTGTTTGGCAGCATGAGTGAAGGATGCTTTCTTGCGAAATAGGAAGCCAATTCTAGATTTAACTTTGGATTGGAGATGTTTGATATGGGTCAGGCGGGTAGGTGCAGGTAGCGATCGGTTGGAGCAATTGGAGGCCACGGAAGGAGAGTTGTATGGCATTGAAGCTTGCCTGGAGGGTTGTTAACACAGTGTCCAAAGAAGGGCCAGAAGTATACAGAATGGTGTCGTCTGCGTAGAGGTGGATCAGAGACTCACCAGCAGCAAAAGCGACCTCATTGATGTATACAGAGAAGAGAGTCGGTCCAAGAATTGAACCCTGTGGCACCCCCATAGAGACTGCCAGAGGTCCGGACAGCAGACCCTCTGATTTGACACACTGAACTCTATCAGAGAAGTAGTTGGTGAACCAGGCGAGGCAATCATTTGAGAAACCAAGGCTGTCGAGTCTGCCGATGAGGATGTGGTGATTGACAGAGTCGAAAGCCTTGGCCAGATCAATGAATACGGCTGCACAGTAATGTTTCTTATCGATGGCGGTTAAGATATCGTTTAGGACCTTGAGCGTGGCTGAGGTGCACCCATGACCAGCTCTGAAACCAGATTGAATAGCAGAGAAAGTATGGTGAGATTCGAAATGGTCGGTAATCTGTTTGTTGACTTGGCTTTCGAAGACCTTAGAAAGGCATGGTAGGATAGATATAGGTCTGTAGCAGTTTGGGTCAAGAGTGTCCCCCCCCTTTGAAGAGGGGGATGACCGCAGCTGCTTTCCAATCTTTGGGAATCTCAGACGACACGAAAGAGAGGTTGAACAGGCCAGTAATAGGGGTGGCAACAATTTCGGCAGATAATTTTAGAAAGAAAGGGTCCAGATTGTCTAGCCCGGCTGATTTGTAGGGGTCCAGATTTTGCAGCTCTTTCAGAACATCAGCTGAATGGATTTGGGAGAAGGAGAAATGGGGAAGGCTTGGGCGAGTTGCTGTTGGGGGTGCAGTGCTGTTGACCGGGGTAGGAGTACCCAGGTGGAAAGCATGGCCAGCCGTAGAAAAATGCTTATTGAAATTCTCAATTATGGTGGATTTATCAGTGGTGACAGTGTTTCCTATCTTCAGTGCAGTGGGCAGCTGGGAGGAGGTGTTCTTATTCTCCATGGACTTTACAGTGTCCCAGAGCTTTTTTGAGTTAGTGTTGCAGGAAGCAAATTTCTGCTTGAAAAAGCTAGCCTTGGCTTTTCTAACTGCCTGTGTATAATGGTTTCTAGCTTCCCTGAACAGCTGCATATCACGGGGGCTGTTCGATGCTAATGCAGAACGCCATAGGATGTTTTTGTGTTGGTTAATGATAAACTGCATTCAATGGCTTCAATACAATGGCAGCTTCATTAATATAAACAATATCACCTTAATCTATAACCAGTGTGACCGGTGTGACATTCCACTGAATAATTGGTTTTCTGCTATTTAATAAAAGGCACGCCGTATTGCTAGAAAGGCACCCCATTTGAATTCTTAACTTCTTAACTATAACTCATCAACTTGCTTTGTGAAAGATACCGAGATATTTATAAGTGGTAACATGATCAATGTGGGCACGATCCAATGCACAAATGCATAAATCATTAGATACATTTTCAAGCTTTTTGGAAAATAAAATATACTTAGATTGACATACATTAAGTACCAATTTCAGTTCAACAAGGGCTCTCTGCAAAGCAGAAAAGCCAGATTATAGTTCTGAAAGAGCCTTGTCAACGAAAGGGGCAGCATTTCATCTGCATACAATAGGAGGTTAACATTTTCTACAGACAAAACATTTTTGTTGATATAGACAGTAAAAAGTACAGGGCCCAAATTAGGCCCCTGTGGGACACCCTTAGTAATATCAAGGAAAGCTGACACCATCAACAACAAAAAAAGGGGATTTTCTTTTGTCATGTACACCGGATAGGTGCAGTAAAATGTGTTGTTTCACAAGGTCAGCCATAGTAGTACAGCACACCTGGAGCAAATTAGGGTGAAGTGCCTTGCTCAAAGACACATTGACAGACTTTTCTGGCCCAACGCCCATCCGCTAGGCTACCTGCCGCCCAGTTAAGAAACATATTGTGTCCTGTCTGTCAGGTAGTTTTCAAACCAAATGCAGACTGCCTGACCCTGGCCAATTTTAGATATGGTACGAATGAATAATAAATGGTCAACAGTGTTGAAGGTCTTCGACAGGTCTATGAAAAGGGCAACACAATGCTGCCTTTTGTCATTGCAATTTACAGTGTCATTTACCACAAAAGAAACAGCAGATGTAGTGCAATGACCTGACCTGAAACCAGACTGAGTTGTCATAGTAACAACGGGTGTGTGGCTGATTGGTGGTGGTGCTCGTGCTTCCTATCACTCAGATGTTATGTAGCAAGATAAGGTGACAACACTTTTATAGCACAAAGGATAAGATGATCCAACTGTCAAAATGAGTCCTTTTTAGCAAGCCACAACAGTCAACTATCTACTGTAGTTAGGTAGCTGTTTGGCTTTATAGCAAATTCACGAATTTGTTTGTAAAACAACAACAAGCTAGTTAGCTACAACATATTCTGGTCAAACTGTCAACAGAGTAGCAAGCAAGCAACAAGACTTGCCAAATGACAGTCCAAAAATTACTTGAGGGTAGATAATTCAGATTTGACCATTCAGGCACAAGTCGCATGGCCAGGAATCAGATTTGTATCTGATTTCAAACCACCTATGAAGGTGGTTTGAAATGTGGCTTGAAATATCTGATTGCATGTGCTTTGTGGCTGTTCAGACTGCAGGAAAAATAACAGATTCAAATCAGATTAGGGAAAAAAAGAGATTTGAGTCAGATCAAACTGTGAACAATGTTTTAGAATAGATTTTGAAGCTAGAAATGATCTAAGCTCGAGACTTGATGAAAGATTATTTCATTGTCGCTAAGCAAGACGGTTGGGAGATTGGGAGATACTTATTCATGTCAGAGGTGTAACCACCAACATTTGAAGTCGGAAGTTTACATACACTAAGGTTGGAATCATTACAACTCATTTTTCTACCACTCCACAAATTTCTTGTTAACAAACTATAGTTTTGGCAAGTTGGTAAGAACATCTACTTTGTGCATGACATAAGTCATTTTTCCAACAATCGTTTACAGACAGATTATTTCACGTATAATTCACTGTATCACAATTCCAGTGGGTCAGAAGTTTACATACACTAAGTTGACTATGACTTTAAACAGCTTAGAAAATTCCAGACAATTATGTCATGGCTTTAGAAGCTTCTGATAGGCTAATTGACATAATTTGAATCAATTGGAGGTGTACCTGTGGATGTATTTCAAGGCATACCTTCAAACTCAGTGCCTCTTTGCTTGACATCATGGGAAAATCAAAAGAAATCAGCCAATATCTCAGTAAAAAAAATGGTAGACCTCCACATGTCTGGTTCATCCTTGGGAGAAATGTCCAAATGCCTGAAGGTACCACGTTCATCTGTACAAACAATAGTACGCAAGTATAAACACCATGGGACCACGCAGCCATCATACCACTCTGGAAGGAGGCGCATTCTGTCTCCTAGAGATGAACGTACTTTGGTGCGAAAAGTGCAAATCATTCCCAGAACAACAGTAAAGGACCTTGTGAAGATGCTGGAGGAAACAGGTAAAAGTATCTATATCCACAATAAAACGAGTCCTATATCGACATAACCTGAAAGGCCGCTCAGCAAGGAAAAACCACTGCTCCACAACTGCCATAAAAAAACAGTCTACGGTTTGCAACTGCACATGGGGACATAAATGGTACTTTTTGGAGAAATGTCCTCTGGTCTGATTAAACAAAAATAGAACTGTTTGGCCATAATGACCATCGTTATGTTTGGAGAAAAAAGGGGGAGGCTTGCAAGCCGAAGAACACCATCCCAACCGTGAAGCATGGTGGTGGCAGCATCATGTTGTGGGGGTGCTTTGCTGCAGTAGGGACTGGTTCACTTCACAAAATAGATAGCATCACGAGGTAGGACAATTACGTGGATATATTGACGCAACATCTCAAGACATCAGTCAGGAAGTTACAGCTTAGTTGCAAATGAGTCTTCCAAATGGACAATGACTCCAAGCATAATTCCAAAGTTGTGGCAAAATGGCTTAAGGACAACAAAGTTAAGATATTGGAGTGGCCATCACAAAGCGCTGACCTGAATTCTATAGAACATTGGTGAGCAGAACTGAAAAAGCATGTGCGAGAAAGGAGGCCTACAAACCTGACTCAGTTACACCAGCTCTGTCAGGAGGAATGGGCCAAAATCCACCCAACTTATTGTGGGAAGCTTGTGGAAGGCTACCCGAAACGTTTGACCCAAGTTAAACAATTTGAAGGCAATGCTACCAAATACTAATTGAGTGTATTTAAACGTCTGACCCACTTGGAATGTGATGAAAGAAATAAAAGCTGAAATAAATCATTATATCTACTATTATTCTGACATTTCACATTCTTAAAATAAAGTGGTGATCCTAACTGACCTAAAACAGGGATTTTTACAAGGATTAAATTGTGGGAATTGTGAAAATCCAATTAAATACAGATTAAATGTATTTGGCTAAGGTGTATGTAAACTTTCGACTTCAACTGTATGTAGAGAGGGAGTTCATGGGCAGCTTTCCAGACTCTAGGGATAGCATCATATATAATTGTCAGGTTAAACATGTGTCAATGTTTCTACAATTAGGCAGAAAGCTGAAGCAAGAAAGGATCAAGCAAATCAGCCCAAATTGATTTGTTTTACTTCAATCTTAAGCAGGGCATCTAGCACATCACAAGTAGATACTTGTTCAAATGGAAACAAAGATTCACTAGAAGTTGACAGATCTTCCGTCATGCCAACTGGAGGCTTGGAGAGGGAAGAGCAGTCTATTGATCGTCCAGGGACAATTAAACCACCTATTCTTAAAAAAAATGTGCCTGTTGAGAATTTTTGTTGTTGATTGAAAGCATCACTTATCTAAAGATGCACATTCCCAAGATGCATATGGAGGTAGGGAAATGTGTGAAAGCCATCCCATGGATAGTGTTTCAATCCAGGGGAGGCTGAGTGTGAGAGCATCATCCCTCCTCCTCTCTCTGGAGAAGAGCTTAACCTATAATAACCTATTTCAGACTAAAACAAGTGCTATATTTGTTGTGAACCCCACAGATCAAGGATTACCATGTGAACAATAGCATAATTCACTGTACTTAACATAATTCACTGTCTGTACATTATCCTACAGTATAGGCTGGGTTCTGGATTCTGTAGAGGCCAAGGCCAGTGTAGTTGGCACACACACAGACGCTCACAGACACACAGAGACGCACACACACACACCATTGACAACTATGTGCTGTTTTCAAGTGATTGTTAAATAAGTGTTATACCTATTTGGTTTTAATATCATCACCTCTTGAAGAGAATAGTCAGAACTACACATCTCTGATTATTCCACATTTATCTGTGTCATCAGAGTTATACAGCAAGTAACTGTTTATCTCTATCATCAGAGTTATACAGCAAGTAACTGTTTATCTCTATCATCAGAGTTATACAGCAAGTAACTGTTTATCTCTATCATCAGAGTTATACAGCAAGTACCTGTTTATCTCTATCATCAGAGTTATACAGCAAGTAACTGTTTATCTTTATCATCAGAGTTATACAGCAAGTACCTGTTTATCTTTATCATCAGAGTTATACAGCAAGTAACTGTTTATCTCTATCATCAGAGTTATACAGCAAGTAACTGTTTATCTTTATCATCAGAGTTATACAGCAAGTAACTGTTTATCTTTATCATCAGAGTTATACAGCAAGTAACTGTTTATCTTTATCATCAGAGTTATATAGCAAGTAACTGTTTATCTCTATCATCAGAGTTATACAGCAAGTAACTGTTTATCTTTATCATCAGAGTTATACAGCAAGTAACTGTTTATCTTTATCATCAGAGTTATACAGCAAGTAACTGTTTATCTTTATCATCAGAGTTATACAGAAAGTAACTGTTTATCTTTATCATCAGAGTTATACAGCAAGTAACTGTTTATCTTTATCATCAGAGTTATACAGAAAGTAACTGTTTATCTTTATCATCAGAGCTATACAGCAAGTAACTGTTTATCTTTATCATCAGAGTTATACAGCAAGTAACTGTTTATCTTTATCATCAGAGTTATACAGAAAGTAACTGTTTATCTTTATCATCAGAGCTATACAGCAAGTAACTGTTTATCTCTATCATCAGAGTTATACAGCAAGTAACTGTTTATCTTTATCATCAGAGTTATACAGCAAGTAACTGTTTATCTTTATCATCAGAGTTATACAGCAAGTAACTGTTTATCTTTATCATCAGAGTTATACAGAAAGTAACTGTTTATCTTTATCATCAGAGTTATACAGCAAGTAACTGTTTATCTTTATCATCAGAGTTATACAGAA
Source organism: Oncorhynchus tshawytscha (assembly GCF_018296145.1). Taxonomy (NCBI): domain Eukaryota; kingdom Metazoa; phylum Chordata; class Actinopteri; order Salmoniformes; family Salmonidae; genus Oncorhynchus; species Oncorhynchus tshawytscha. Next base: position 79,755,874 of record NC_056429.1, on the reverse strand, counting down.
AGTAACTGTTTATCTTTATCATCAGAGTTATACAGCAAGTAACTGTTTATCTTTATCATCAGAGTTATACAGCAAGTAACTGTTTATCTTTATCATCAGAGTTATACAGAAAGTAACTGTTTATCTTTATCATCAGAGCTATACAGCAAGTACCTGTTTATCTTTATCATCAGAGTTATACAGCAAGTACCTGTTTATCTTTATCATCAGAGTTATACAGCAAGTAACTGTTTATCTCTATCATCAGAGTTATACAGCAAGTAACTGTTTATCTTTATCATCAGAGTTATACAGCAAGTAACTGTTTATCTTTATCATCAGAGTTATACAGCAAGTAACTGTTTATCTTTATCATCAGAGTTATATAGCAAGTAACTGTTTATCTCTATCATCAGAGTTATACAGCAAGTAACTGTTTATCTTTATCATCAGAGTTATACAGCAAGTAACTGTTTATCTTTATCATCAGAGTTATACAGCAAGTAACTGTTTATCTTTATCATCAGAGTTATACAGAAAGTAACTGTTTATCTTTATCATCAGAGTTATACAGCAAGTACCTGTTTATCTCTATCATCAGAGTTATACAGCAAGTAACTGTTTATCTCTATCATCAGAGTTATACAGCAAGTAACTGTTTATCTCTATCATCAGAGTTATACAGCAAGTAACTGTTTATCTTTATCATCAGAGCTATACAGCAAGTAACTGTTTATCTTTATCATCAGAGTTATACAGCAAGTAACTGTTTATCTTTATCATCAGAGTTATACAGCAAGTACCTGTTTATCTTTATCATCAGAGCTATACAGAAAGTAACTGCATGCTTTTCATAATCAGTAAATATCAATTAATCATGTTTTTTCAGATAGGTGAGGTTAGCCAGATCCATTTGGCATGTAGCTAGTTAAGCAAACAACATGTGTCATTTATCTTCATCAGAGATTTGGCTTTTGGAAACAGCTTGACATTAGCAAGTCCTCGTCCTGGTAAAGTTGTCAGCCGGACTACTGTCATCACCACTATAGATGGCAGGCAAATCAAACAATATTTTGATATAGCCATCTAGTTTATCCCCTGAACGTTAGCTTGTAAACTAGCCATATTGACCTGGTCTGTTATCTACACTCGTAGAAAACAAAGGTGCAAATTGGAACCATAACGGGTTCTTGTGTTTGTCCCCACAGGGGAAAACATTTTGTTGCTAGGTTGAACCCTTTGCAGAGGCTTCTACCTAGAGTTCTACCTATGTAGGGTTCTACTGAGTCTTACAATGTTGATTAATCCAAAAGGAGTAGGCAAGAGAATGGTCATGGACAGGCAAAAGGTCAAAACCAGATCAGAGTCCAGGAGGTACAGAGTGGCAGACAGGCTCGTGGTCAAGGCAGGCAGAATGGTCAGGCAGGTGGGTACAAAGTCCAGAAACAGGAAAGGGTCAAAACCGGGAGGACTAGAGAAAGGAGAATAGCAAAAAGCAGGAGAACGGGAAAACCGCTGGTTGACTTGGAAACATACAAGACGAACTGGCACAGAGAGACAGGAAACACAGGGATACATACAATAAGGAAAATAAGCGACACCTGGAGGGGTTGGAGGCAATCACAGGGACAGGTGAAACATCAGGGAGTGACAGAAGTTTGGAACCACCAAGACTCTTCCTAGAGCCGGCCACAATTTCAGAATACGGCTGTAATGTATCAAACTGTGAAAAATGTCAAAGGTCTGAATACTTTCCAAAGGCGCTGTATATCATAAGGCCTTTCTTTGAGGGCATAGCTACACCTTAACTTCAGTGGTGAGGGGTTGGAGGCAATCACAGGGACAGGTGAAACATCAGGGAGTGACAGAAGTTTGGAACCACCAAGACTCTTCCTAGAGCCGGCCACAATTTCAGAATACGGCTGTAATGTATCAAACTGTGAAAAATGTCAAAGGTCTGAATACTTTCCAAAGGCGCTGTATATCATAAGGCCTTTCTTTGAGGGCATAGCTACACCTTAACTTCAGTGGTGATGAGAAACTTACAGGCCACAGCACGCCTGCAAGTCACAGTATGCTGGCTTGCAATGAGATGTTTAATTCCCATTGGAATCCAGCCAGAGATAGGATATCCAACAAGTGGAATTTTTTATCGCCTGCAACCTGCATTCAGAATGACTGACAGGGTAAGGGAGATTGAATACTGAGACAATCTGAATCATCTAAACTAGTAACGGGTGCAATAAGTACAACTGCCTACAGATTGGATTCATTTAGAATTTGTAATTATTTATCTTGGTGTACCATAACATTTATCAACCAATCATTGTACATGCAAAAACACATATATTAAAACAAACCCTTCTGAAAACCATCCTCCAATAGAACATGCTGGGAAATGTGATGTGTTTCTATGTTGAACCCTTCTTGCCTTTCAAATAATCTTTCTTGCCTTTCAAAGAATCATCAAATAACTTTTTCTTCCAAAAACAGTTCTTATGATGTTAAAGGTTCCAGGTAGAATCCTTTGCCTTACAAAGGACCCTTGTGTTCCAAAAAGGGATCTTCAGAACAAAACAGTTCTTGGTAGAACACTAGCCCTTTTGGAACTCTTTTTTTCTAAGAGTGTAGCTAGCCAATTTGATGTGGTCCATCAATAAATTAAGTCTGTCGTGTCTGTCAGCAGCAATCGTCAATAAACGCTTAAAAACAATGTTGAAAACGGGATAATGATACCTAACTTCACTAGGCCGGCTTACGTTGGTTGGAGATAAAGTACATTAGGTCTACTTACCACTAAGTTTAGCCAACTGTACAAAGTTTCTACTGGCCTTGCAAAGTAGACATTATCAGCTAACAGTACATCAGCAAATGAGTCCTTCTGCTGCTTGACAGGAGGAGCCCACAAAGATGATTTTTTACATAAACCACTGATACTCGTGCATGATCTCTATGATCTCTATGATCTCTATGATCTCTATGATCTCTATGCACACACACACACATGCAGGGGCCAGTGTAGGTGGCTGGTACAGTATAGTAGTGGGAGAAGCATTATTGTTTTCAGTACAGCATTGTGTGTGTGTGTGTGTGTGTGTGTGTGTGTGTGTGTGTGTGTGTGTGTGTGTGCGTGCGTGTGTGTGTGTGTGGTCAGCTCAGGATGAGGAAGGTGTGAAGACTAATCCAATAACTGCAATCAGGGACAGTGTGAGCCAAATGTTCCGCACAGTCCACACTACTCTGTGTTCCTTTATTTGAGTCCTCATTTTACTTCATTTTCCATACATTTTGTCATCATGCACTTTGCCCCGGCATGTGTCTGTGTATGTTCCTATCTCTTCTCCATACCATATTACAGCACTTGCATGCCCAAATAGAAAACTAATCTCCTCCTCTGTCCCTGTACCAGATTTACCACATACTACTCCTCTCACACCCCACTCTCTCTTTTTTCTCTCTCTTTCTCCCTCTATTTCTCTTGTTCACTTGTCCATTTCTCTCCCTCTGGGCTCTGTGGCACACTAAATCAGAGGCTCAGCTACCTTGTCATCCTGCGATTACCTGCAGGAAAATAAAGTGACTGCAAAGGGAGGCAAATAGAGGCTTTAAACACCAAATCATAAAAGGACGACCGCAGGGCCACTAGGCTCTCTCTCCACTGGTCACATGCACTCACATACACACACACACACACACACACACACACACACACACACACCCGCACAAGTCGCCTACACATCTGAAGCCATTCTTTACCCCAGCAGCACAACTAACAGACACTGCTGGCTCCACTACAATGGGCTGTGTGTAGATGAGGCTTTCTAGGTAACACTGCCTATGTGATTTCTCTTTTAAAGAGGCCCAGACCACCTACCTGCTTCGATGCTAATCGCAGCTAAACTGCTAGACCCGCGACTCCGGTGTGCTCCGTATCTGATCAACCCAGAGGGTAATCACTCAACGCACATTTCCAGCTAAAGCTACCATGCAAGAGCAATTTCCCAGCTTTTCCCGGCCCAGCCTCCGCCATGGCACACTATAGCAGGCTGCTACAACCTCTGTCTGCATCACAAATGGCACCCTGTTCCCTATATAATGCACTACATTTACCAGAGCCCTATGGGCCCTAAGTAGGGAGTAGGGTGTAATTTGACACTCACCCTCTGTGGTAGCGAGTGGTAGGTTGATAGTGGTGTGACCCTGCTCCCTGAGCACAACTGAAATGGAGTCAAGGGGGAAGGAATACAATAGAATTTTAACTGTGACATTGGCCAATTGGGGAGATGAATGTGTTGTGTTGTTGTTGTATTATTTGTACCGGGTGATTTAGGAGCCACTGACCTGGGGAGGGGAGAGGAAATAGAATGAGTGATTCCAGCAAAAGAAAAGGAGAGAGCGAGAGAGATATGAAGAATTAGGAGAGGGAGAGAGAGATTTTAGGAATGGAGAGAGAGAGAGAGATATGAAGAATTAGGAGAGGGAGAGAGAGATTTGAGGAATGAGGAGGGGGAGAGAGAGCGAGATATGAGGAATGAGGAGAGGGAGAGAGATATATGAGGAATGAGGAGAAGGAGAGAGAGATGGATATGAGAAATGAGGAGAGGGAGAGAAATATGAGGAATGAGAAGAGGGAGAGGGGAAGGTGGGGAGAAGCAGGAGAGAGATAGAGAAGGTGAAAGGACAGAGGAGTGTGTTGCTGATATACAGATTTTTTTCTCAAGTACCACATTCTATCTCTCTCCCCTCGCTCTCTGTCCTCTTCTTCCCCTTAGAATGCAACATTGTTGTCTCCAAATGCCCCCCACCTCCTCTCCTCCACTCTGCTCTATACCTCCACCACAGCAGCAACGGCAGCAGTGCTCCTGTAGCTATCTGTCAAACTGCTACTGCCCTCATCATCACGGGGTCCTGCCTGATGTCTGTGTGATTATAGCTGACCAGTGCAATGCCTGACCTCAACTCAGCGCTCTACTCACACTGATACCTGTCCTGAGAGAGGTGTGTGAGTGTCTGTTTGTTTGTTTGTGCAACCTAGCCTGATGCCCATGCCTCTGATGGCAGAGCGGAGAGATCAGCAGAGAGCAAACAATGGTATCTGCACATGTAGGGCTGACCATCTACTCAACCTATCTCGCACTCAGTCACTCCATGAGCAGCTGGGGTTGCTGGGCCATCTCTTACTTGGCTCAAATGTGGCTCATGATTTGTAAGCTATAGCCTAGTAGTGCAGTGCAATGCAAAAGTATTCATCCCCCTTGTAAATGTTTCCTATTTTGTTGCATTACAACTTGTAATTGAAATTGATTTTTATTTGGATTTCATGTAATGGACATACACAAAATAGTCCAAATTGGTGAAGTGAAAAAAATAACTTGTTTAATAAAATGGAAATAAATTAAAACTTAAAAGTGGTGAGTGCATATGTATTCACCCCCTTTGCTATGAAGACTCTAAATAAGATCTGGTGCAACCAATTACCTTCAGAAGTAACAGAATTAGTTAAATAAAGTTCACCTGTGTGCAATCTAAGTGTCACATGATCTGTCACATGATCTCAGTATATATACACCTGTTCTGAAAAGCCCCAGAGTCTGCAACACCACAAAGCAAGGGGCACCACCAAACAAGGGGCACCATGAAGACCAAGGAGCTCTACAAACAGGTCAGGGACAAAGTTGTGGAGAAGTACAGATCAGGGTTGGGCTATATAAAAATATCAGAAACTTTGAACATCCCACGGAGCACCATTAAATCCATTATTTAAAAAATTGAAAGAATATGGCACCACAACAAACCTGCCAAGAGAGGGCCGTCCAGCAAAACTCACGGATCATGCAAGGAGGGAATTAATCAGAGAGGCAACAAAGTTACCAAAGATAACCCTGAAGGAGCTGCAAAGCTCCACAGGGGAGATTGGAGTATCTGTCCATAGGACCACTTTAAGCCATACACTCTGGGCTTTATGAAACTGTGGCTAGAAAAACAAGCCATTGCTTAAAGAAAAAAAACAAGCAAACACATTTGGTGTTCACCAAAAGGCATGTGGGAGACTCCCAAACATATGGAAGAAAGTACTCTGGTCAGATGAGACTAAAATTGAGCTTTATAGTCATCAACAAAAATGCTATGTCTGTCACAAACCCAACACCTCTCATCACCCCGAGAAACTCATCCCCACAGTGAAGTATGGTTGTGGAAGCATCATACTGTGGGGATGTTTTTCATCGACAGAGACTGGGATACTGGTCAGAATTGAAGGAATGATGGATGGCGCTAAATACAGGGAAATTCTTGAGGGAAACCTGTTTCGGTCTTCCAGAGATTTGAGACTGGGACGGAGGTTCACCTTCCAGCAGGATAATGACCCTAAGCATACTGCTAAAGCAACAATTGAGTGGTTTAAAGGGAAACATTTAAATGTCTTGGAATGGCCTAGTCAAAGCCCAGACCTCAATCCAATTGAGAATCTGTGGTATGACTTAAAGATTGCTGTACACCGGCAGAACCCATCCAACTTGAAGGAGCTGGAGCAGTTTTTCCTTGAAGAATGGGCAAAAATCCCAGTGGCTTGATATGCCAAGCTAATAGAGACATACCCCCAAGAGACATGCAGCTGTAATTGCTGCAAAATGTGGCTCTACAAAGTATTGACTTTGGGGGGGTGAATAGTTATGTACGCTCACGTTTTCAGTTTTTTTCCCCTTATTTCTTCTTTGTTTCACAATAAAAATTATTTTGCACCTTCAAAATGGTAGGCATATTGTCTAAATCAAATGATACGAATCCCCCAAAAATCTATTTTGATTCCAGGTTGTAAGGCAAAAAAAGGGGGGGGGGTTTCAAGGGGGTGAATACTTTCGCAAGCCACTGTGCATGTTTCACTTCTGCACCTGCATTTCTTGCTGTTTGTGGTTTCAGGCTGTGTATCTGTAAAACATGTGGTGACAACTGCTGATGTAAAAAGCATGTTATAAAATACATTTCATTGATTGATTTTTGATTAATTGATTTGAGTGAAATTTGCGGTGAAGCAACTTTGGCCTACACTTTTATGAATCTATTTAACACAAAGTGTGTCTGTTTTCTATCATGTGTCTTTGGCTGTATATTTGCTTCAAGTATTTATAATAATCACATTGCTGAAAGACCAGGCAATAGGAGGTTTGAGTGATTGCCTTACACGTCAATCTACATCTTATCTAACCTTCTAAGTAATTCTGACACACACACACACTCTATCGCTCATCCTCACTCTTTCTCTCTCTCTCTCTCTCTCTCTCTCTCTCTCTCTCTCTCTCTCTGACTCTGAGATGAGATGTGCTTTGCTTTGCATGAATTGATACTTTTTAATGTATTTCACTACACTGTAAAAAAAATCTAATTCTTACAGTAAATTACTGGCAGCACAATAGCCATTAGGTTACTGTACATTTCAAGGTCCTAAACAACATCATAACCGTCATCGATAAGAGACATTACTGTGCAGCCGTATTAATCGACCTGGCCAAGGCTTTCGACTCTGTCAATCACCACATTCTTATTGGCAGACTCGACAGCCTTGGTTTCTCAAATGACTGCCTTGCCTGGCTTACCAACTACTTCTCTGATAGAGTTCAGTGTGTCAAATCGGAGGGCCTGTTGTCCGGACCTCTGGCAGTCTCTATGGGGGTACCACAGGGTTCAATCCTCGGGCCGACTCTCTTCTCTACATCAATGATGTTGGTCTTGCTGCTGGTGATTCTCTGGTACACCTCTACGCAGACGACACCATTCTGTATACTTCTGGCCCCTCTTTGGACACTGTGTTAACTAACCTCCAGACGAGCTTCAATGCCATACAACACTCCTTCCGTGGCCTCCAACTACTCTTAAACGCAAGTAAAACTAAATGCATGCTATTCAACCGATCACTGCTTGCACCTGCTCGCCCGTCCAGCATCACTACTCTGGACGGCTCTGACTTAGAATACGTGGACAACTACAAATACCTAGATGTCTGGTTAGACTGCAAACTCTCCTTCCAGACTCACATTAAGCATCTCCAATCCAAAATTAAATCTAGAGTTGGCTTCCTATATCACAACAAAGCATCCTTCACTCATGCTGCCAAACATACCCTCGTAAAACTGACCATCCTACTGATCCTTCATACTTCGTTGATGTCATCTATAAAATAGCCTCCAACACTTTACTCAAGAAACTGGATGCAGTCTATCACAGGGCTATCTGTTTTGTCACCAAAGCCCCACACACTACCCACCATTGTGACCTGTACGCTCTCGTTGGTTGGCCCTCGCTTCATACTCATCGCCAAACCCACTGGCTACAGGTTATCTACGTCTCTGCTAGGTAATGCCCTGCCTTATCTCAGCTCACTGGTCACCATAGCAGCACCCACTCGTAGCACGCGCTCCAGCAGGTATATCTCACTGGTCACCCCCAAAGCCAATTCCTCCTTTGGTCGTCTTTCCTTCCAGTTCTCTGCTGCCAATGACTGGAACAAACTGCAAAAATCTCTGAAGCTGGAGCTGTAGCCTCATATCTCCCTCACTAGCTTTAAGCACCAGCTGTCAGAGCAGCCCACAGATCACTGCACCTGTACATACATCTGTAAACGGCCCATCTATCTACCTACCTCATCCTCATACAGTATTTATTTATTTATCTTGCTCCTTTGCACCCTAGTATCTCATCTTGCACATTCATCGTCTGCACAACTACCATTTCAGTGTTTAATTGCTATATTGTAATTACTTCGCCGCCATGGCCTATTTATTGCCTTAACTCCCTTCTATTGCCTCATTTGCACTCACTGTATACAGACATTTTGTTTTCTTTTGTTCTACTGTATTATTGACTATGTTTTGTTTATTCCATGTGTAACTCTGTGTTGTTGTATGTGTCGAATTACTATGCTTTATCTTGGCCAGGTCGCAGTTGTAAATGAGAACTTGTTCTCAATTAGCCTACCTGATTAAATAAAAGTGAAATAATTATATATATATATATATATATATATTTTTTTTTTTTACAGTATATTACTAGCAACACAGAAGCCAGTAAATTACTATAGATGTACAGAATTTGTACTGTAACAGAAATGTACAGCATATTACTGGAACACCTGATTATGGTAACATACTGTATTTATAGAATTTATAGTGAATTACTGAAAGTACAGTGGTTAGAAAACTGTTGCAGATTTACAGTGCAAGCAGCTAGTGCAAACAATGGCAGTATTTGATACCTATTTCAATATGTTCAATACCTATTTTGTAAATTGTATTTCACTGGCCTGAACTACAATTAATGTAGCATATTTTGTAACAATTTAAAAAAAATATCTGATGCATTTTGAATTTTCTATTACAAATATGTACTTACAAGTAGCCCGCCTAACATTCTCGGTAACAGTAACACAATATTTTGACTTGCTATATTCTTGTATACCTTAGTTTAATACACTGACTGTAAGTCATTCTGGATAAGAGGGTCTACTAAATTGCTAAAATTTAAACATAAAAATGAACACCTGCAAAGTGCACTGCTGGGTATTGTTCTATTGAGCTCCACCCCCAAACAAGGCTAAACTTTATCAAAATACAAATAGTTTGAGGGCGGAGCTCATTAGAATAATACCCAGCAGTGTGCTTTGCAAAGGTTTATTTTTAACATTTACATTTTGGTTATTTAGCAGACGCTTTAGTCAACTTAGTCTGTGCATTCATCTAAGGTTGATTAAAAAAAACGCATATAACATTAATCACAAGTCAATTGTTTCCGAAACCATCACTGGGAATGTTGTTGTAGTTAGCATTACATTGGTTTTTCACATATATTATAACATGTATACTGTATAATAGTTATATATGCCCAGTGATGATCGTACAATACTGTTAAATTGCCCATTGAAAGAAATCGAAGTCTATAATCATGTTGACATTTTACAGTAATAACATTGGATTAGTGCAAGCAGGTTGGTTGTTACGTGCTTGGATTTTACACCATATTTATTACATTTGGTGTTTTGCACTTGCACTTCTAGGCCTAAACATTACAGGGTAAAACAGATCAAAAGGTCACAGCTTAATATTAAACTATTACAGGTTTAAGACCCACTATGACTCTGATCTGTTCCCTATACATGTATACATTAAATTGTTAGGGCATAACTACCACATATCAGTTCAATTGGAACAGCATTCTAACTAACAGGTCCAACGAATATAGCCATGTACAAGGCACGAATCAAATACACTCAGCAACAAACAAAAAACCGTCCCTTTTCAGAACCCTGTCTTTCAAAGATCATTCGTAAAAATCAAAATATGGGTTTAAACACTGTTTCCATGCTTGTTCAATGAACCATAAACAATTAATAAACATGCACCTGTGGAACAGTCAATAACAGCTCACAGATGGTAGGCAATTAAGGTCACAGTTGTGAAGACTTAGGACACTAAAGAGGCCTTTCTACTGACTCTGAAAAACACCAAAAGAAAGATGCCCAGGGTCCCTGCTCATCTGCGTGAATGTGCCTTAGGCAAGCTGCAAGGAGGCATGAGGATTGCAGATGTGGCAAGGGAAATAAATTGCATTGTCCATACTGTGAGATACCTAAGACAGTGCTACAGGGAGACAGGACGGACAGCTGATCGTCCTCGCAGTGGCAGACCACGTGTAACAGCACCTGCACAGGATCGGTACATCCGAACATCACACCTGCGGGACAGGTACAGGTGCAACAACTGCCCGAGTTACACCAGGAATGCACAATCCCTCCATCAGTGCGCAGACTGTCCTCAATAGGCTGAGAAAGGCTGGACTGAGGGCTTGTAGGCCTGTTGTAAGGCAGGTCCTCACCAGGCAACAACGTCGCCTATGGGCAAAAATCCACCGTCGCTGGACCAGACAGGACTAGCAAAAAGTGCTCTTCACTGACGAGTCGCGGTTCTGTTTCACCAGGGGTGATGGTCAGATTCGCGTTCATCGTCAAAGAAATGAGCATTACACCGGGATAGATTTGGAAGAGTAGGGTCTGACATGGCAGTGTGTCACAGCATCATTGGACTGAGCTTGTTGTCATTCCAGGCAATCTCAACACTGTGCATTACAGGGAAGACATCCTGCTCCCTCATGTGGTACCCTTCCCGCAGGCTCATCCTGACATGACCCTCCAGCATGACAATGCTACCAGCCATACTGCTGGTTCTGTGCATGATTTTCTCTGAGACAGGAATGTCAGTGTTCTGCCATGGCCTGCGAAGAGCCCAGATCTCAATCCCATTGAGCAGGTTAACCATAAAAGGTTTTAGAATGCCAGTCTGATCTGTTCCCTGTTACATTTAATTGTTAGGTAACTACTTCCACATCTCGCATAAATTGGTACTGAATTCTCAGTAATGGGTGCAGCAAACATAGCCTCTTACAAGGCATGCCTTAAAATATGTTAATGATCAGAAATTGTTTCGCCGCCCACAACATTTTCCCACAATGCACCATAATTCACAGTATTCTGCTGTAAATATACAGCAAAACATATAATACAGTACTTTACTGTAAAATGGTATTGTAAACTGGACAATGTGATACAGCCGGCCATGTGTGGTGTCCCCATGCATAACAACAACTTAGCAACTATTGTTTTCACAGTGCTGCATTTCTGAACATAGCGTGTGTGTGTCAGAGTGAAAGGCTTGATGTAATGACGTGCTGTTGCCCATATTCTTGTGGAAAAGCAAAGAGTCAGCACTTAACACACACACACACCACGGCATGACACACACCACGGTCTGACACACACACACACCTGAGGGGAGGCAGGCTGGCACCCATTGACGGATCATTAGACCTCTATGTTTGTGTCTCTCTGTTTCTTTCTCTCCTCTGTTTCTTTTTCATGTCATTCCAACTCACTATCTTTCTCTCACTCTGTCAATTACCATCATTTTTCTCTCCATCTCTTTAAATCATTTTCATCTAGCTCTCTCTCTCTATCTAGCCCCATTTATACCTGGTGCTAACATGTGTCCCTTGTCCTGATCTTGTCCACATTATGATTGTGCCCACATTTTTAGACAGGTGTAGATGAATAAAAGATAAATTGTGATCGGATTCTGACAGATCTTCCTGACCACCTCAGGCATGCATTGTGTCTGGATATTTTACAAGTGTATACAGATCTGGACAGTGAAACCATTTAAATCATAATTATACCGGCCTTCAAAATAATTGACAAGTTGCACCACTGACGTATGGCATAAGTATGTGTCTTAAAATAAAATAATAAATATGATTTAAAATACATATCTGTCAAATAATTTGCATACAGGTACATCTGCACACAATGCGGACACAGTGGTCAGATAAGAGACATTTTAATTCCTTTGAATTTCTACAGAATCAGAGGGAGAGCCAAAGAACAGGAAAGAGAGTGAATGAAGGACAAATATATATATATATATATATATATATATATATACACTGCTCAAAAAAATAAAGGGAACACTTAAACAACACAATGTAACTCCAAGTCAATCACACTTGTGTGAAATAAAACTGTCCACTTAGGAAGCAACACTGATTGACAATAAATTTCACATGCTGTTGTGCAAATGGAATAGACAACAGGTGGAAATTATAGGCAATTAGCAAGACCACCCCAATAAAGGAGTGGTTCTGCAGGTGGTGACCACAGACCACTTCTCAGTTCCTATGCTTCCTGGCTGATGTTTTGGTCACTTTTGAATGCTGGAGGTGCTTTCACTCTAGTGGTAGCATGAGACGGAGTCTACAACCCACACAAGTGGCTCAGGTAGTGCAGCTCATCCAGGATGGCACATCAATGCGAGCTGTGGCAAGAAGTTTTGCTGTGTCTGTCAGCGTAGTGTCCAGAGCATGGACGCGCTACCAGGAGACAGGCCAGTACATCAGGAGATGTGGAGGAGGCCGTAGGAGGGCAACAACCCAGCAGTAGGACTGCTACCTCCACCTTTGTGCAAGGAGGAGCAGGAGGAGCACTGCCAGAGCCCTGCAAAATGACCTCCAGCAGGCCACAAATGTGCATGTGTCTGCTCAAACGGTCAGAAACAGACTCCATGAGGGTGGTATGGAGGGCCCGACGTCCACAGGTGGGGGTTGTGCTTACAGCCCAACACCGTGCAGGACGTTTGGCATTTGCCAGAGAACACCAAGATTGGCAAATTTGCCACTGGCGCCCTGTGCTCTTCACAGATGAAAGCAGGTTCACACTGAGCACATGTGACAGATGTGACAGAGTCTGGAGGCGCCGTGTAGAACGTTCTGCTGCCTGCAACATCCTCCAGCATGACCGGTTTGGCGGTGGGTCAGTCATGGTGTGGGGTGGCATTTCTTTGTGGGGCCGCACAGCCCTCCATGTGCTCGCCAGAGGTAGCCTGACTGCCATTAGGAACTGAGATGAGATCCTCAGACCCCTTGTGAGACCATATGCTGGTGCGGCTGGCCCTGGGTTCCTCCTAATGCAAGACAATGCTAGACCTCATGTGGCTGGAGTGTGTCAGCAGTTCCTGCAAGAGGAAGGCATTGATGCTATGGACTGGCCCGCCCGTTCCCCAGACCTGAATCCAATTGAGCACATCTGGGACATCATGTCTCGCTCCATCCACCAACGCCACGTTGCACCACAGACTGTCCAGGAGTTGGCGGATGCTTTAGTCCAGGTCTGGGAGGAGATCCCTCAGGAGACCATCCGCCACCTCATCAGGAGCATGCCCAGGCATTGTAGGGAGGTCATACAGGCACTTGGAGGCCACACACACTACTGAGCCTCATTTTGACTTGTTTTAAGGACATTACATCAAAGTTGGATCAGCCGGTAGTGTGGTTTTACACTTTAATTTTGAGTGTGACTCCAAATCCAGACCTCCATGGGTTAATAAATTTGATTTCCATTGATCATTTTTGTGTGATTTTGTTGTCAGCACATTCAAGTATGTAAAGAAAAAAAGTAAAAAAGAATATTTCATTCATTCAGATCTAGGATGTGTTATTTTAGTATTTTAGTGGTCACTTTATTTTTTGAGCAGTGTATATATATATATATATATATATATATATATATATATATATATATATATATATATATATATATATATATATATATATATATATATATATATATATATATATATATAGAGAGAGAGAGAGAGAGAGAGAGAGGTGATGATGATAATTCTTCAAAGAGATGGAGGGAAAATAATGGTAATTGACAGAGTGAGAAAAAGATAGAGAGCTGGAATGACATAAAAAATAAACTGAGGGTAGCGAGACAGAGACAGTGACAGAGATACAGAGAGACAGTGACAGAGAGACAGTGGCAGAGAGACAGTGACAGAGAGAGGCAGAGAGGCAGTGGCAGAGAGAGACAGAGAGGCAGTGGCAGAGAGACATTGACAGAGAGACAGTGGCAGAGAGACAGTGACAGAGAGAGTGGCAGAGAGCAAGAAGTAGCAAGGAAGGGGGACAAAGTGCTATATAAGTCCCATGTATTATTATTATTATTACTATTATTAGTAGTGATAAAAAGCTAAATAATGAGTAAATGAGGGACAAAGAAAGAGAGAACAAGACAGAAGAATTAGGGAAAGAGAAAGAATCAAGAAAGAGACAGAATGAAGGATGGACAAATAAAGAGGGAGAGAGGGAGTGAACAAAAAAGGGGGTGGGTATCTGTCACTTTCTATTTAAGTGGTGGTTTCACGCCACACGGGGCTAACGGACAAACAATCCATCCTTGTTTACCCTGCTCAATGTCAATCACACACACACACACACACACACACAAACACAGACACACACGCGCACAGACAGCTCAATGCCAATCACAGTGGATTGGAGGGAATTGGATTCTCGATCAGACCGGAGGTGAATTATTTTATTTTCAATTTGAAGGAGCACATTAACAGTCTTTTTCTGTCCTTCTTTGTTTCTCTTTGTTTCTGTCCTGCTTTGCTTCCCCTGCTCTGGGAGTTTTTGACTGGAGGTGAGGAGGGTGAGGGAGATGAGACCATAGAATTACATATTAGAGTAATTTGACAGGATCTCTGTGGTTGAGACACATATACTTTTTTATATTCACACAATGGGACGCCAATTGATTCTCAACCAATCTCACATCTACAAAATAAACAGAACTTTCAGGGAACTAGTGTACCTGATTTTGACACAGCCTCAACAGTAACTAATGTTTACTTGACTGCTGTGAAACTAAGCTAATAATACGCTAGTTGAGGACAAGTTCTCGTTTGCAACTGCGACCTGGCCAAGATTCAAAGCAGAGTTACACATGGAATAAACAAATATACAATCAATAATACAGTGGGAAAAAATCTATATACAGCATGTGGAAATAGGGTAGGATAAGAGAGGTAAGGCAATAAATAGGCCATGGTGGCGATGTAATTACAATATAGCAATTAAACACTGGAATGGTAGAATGTGCAGAAGATAAATGTGCAAGTTGAGATACTGGGGTGCAAAGGAGCAAGATAAATAAATACATTATGGGGATGAGGTAGATTGGATGGGCTATTTACAGATGAGCTATGTACAGGTGCAGTGATCTGTGAGCTGCTCTGACAGCTGGTGCTTAAAGCTAGTGAGGGAGGTAAGAGTCAGTGAGATATACCTGTGAGATATACCTGCTGGAGCACGTGCTACGGGTGGGTGCTGCTATGGTGACCAGTGAGCTGAGATAAGGTGGGGTTTTACCTAGCAGAGACTTGTAGATGACCTGGAGCCAGTGGGTTTGGCGACGAGTATGAAGCGAGGGCCAGCCAACGAGAGCATACAGGTCGCAGTGGTGGGTATTATATGGGGCTAGTATATCGACTGCATCCAATTTGTTGAGTAGAGTGTCGGAGGCTATTTTGTAAATGACATCGCCGAAGTCGAGGATCGGTAGGATGGTCCGTTTTACGAGGGTATGTTTGGCAGCATGAGTAAAGGATGCTTTGTTGCAAATTAAGAAGCTGATTCTAGATTTAATTTTGGATTGGATATGTTTAATGTGAGTTTGGAGGGAGAGTTAACACCTAGGTATTTGTAGTTGTTCACATATTCTAAGTCAGAACCGTCCAAAGTAGTGATGCTGGACGGGCGTGCAGGTGCATTTAGTTTTACTTGCATTTAAGAGCAGTTGGAGGCCACGGAAGGAGAGTTGTATGGCATTGAAGCTCATCTGGAGGTTAGTTAACACAGTTGATGTATACAGAGAAGAGAGTCGGCCAGAGAATTGAACCCTGTGGCACCCCATAGAGACCGCCAGAGGTCCGGACAACAGGCCCTCCGATTTGACACACTGAACTCTATCAGAGAAGTAGTTGGTGAACCAGGCTAGGCAATCATTTGAGAAACCAAGGCTGTTGAGTCTGCCAATAAGAATGTTGTGATTGACAGAGTCGAAGGCCTTAGCCAGGTCGATGAATACGGCTGCACAGTAATGTCTCTTATCGATGGCGGTTATGATATCGTTTAGGAACTTGAGCGCGGCTGAGGTGCACCCATGACCAGCTCTGAAACCAGATTGCATAGCGGAGAAGGTACGGTGGGATTCGAAATGGTTGGTAGTATGTTTGTTAACTTGGCTTTCGAAGACCTTAGAAAGGCAGGGTAGAATAGATATAGGTCTGTAGGAGTTTGGGTCTAGAGTGTCTCCCCCTTTGAAGAGGGAGATGACCGCGGCAGCTTTCCAATCTATGGGAATCTCAGATGATACGAAATTAAGGTTGAACAGGCTAGTAATAGGGGTTGCAATAATTTCTGCAGATAATTTTAAAAAGAGAGGGTCCAGATTGTCTTGCCCGGCTGATTTGTAGGGGTCCAGATTTTGCAGCTCTTTCAGAACATCAGCTGGATTTGGGTGAAGGAGAAGTGGGGAGGTTTGGACGACTTGCTGTGGAGAGCGCAGGGCTGTTGACTGGGGTAAGGGTAGCCAGGTGGAAAGCATGGCCAGCCGTAGAAAAGTGCTTATTGAAATTCTGAATTATTGTGGATTGTGCTTGTTTGTAGGTGACGAAATACTTATTTTCCACAATAATTTGCAAATAAATTCATTAAAAATCCTACAATGTGATTTTCTGGATTTTTTTTCTCATTTTGTCTGTCATAGCGGAAGTGTACCTATGATGAAAATTACAGGTCTCTCTCGTCTTTTTAAGTGGGAGAACTTGCACAATTTGTGGCTGACTAAATACTTTTTTGCCCCACTGTTTATGGATGAGCGATGGCCGAGCAGCATAGGCAAGGTGCATTAGATGATATAAAATACAGTATATACATGTGATATGAGTAATGTAAGATATGCAATGTTATTAAAGTTATCCATTTACTAGTGTCCAGTGGTTGGGTCTCAATGTAGGCAGCAGCCTTACTAAGTTAGTGATGGCTGTTTAACAGTCTGATGGCCTTGAGATAGAAGCTGTTTTTTAATCTCTCGGTCCCAGCTTTGATGCACCTGTACTGACCTCGCCTTCTGGATAAAAACAGTGTGAATAGGCTGTGGCTCGGGTGGTTGATGTTCATTTTGGCCTTCCTGTGGCATCGGGTGCTGTAGGTGTCATGGAGGGCAGGTAGTTTGCCCACGGTGATGCGTTGTGCAGACTGCACCACCCTCTGAAGAGCCTTGCATTTGAGGGCAGTGCAGTTGCTGGGTTTTGGGTGACAAGCCAAATTTCTTCAACCGCTGTTACGCCTTCTTCACCACACTGTCTGTGTGGGTAGACCATTTCAGTTTGTCTGTGATGTGTACGCCCAGGAACATAAAACTTTCCACCTTCTCTACTGCTTTCCCTTCGATGTGGATAGGATGCTCCCTCTGCTGTTTCCTGAGGTACACGATCATCTACTTTGTTTTGCTGACGTTGAGTGAGAGGTTGATTTCCTGACACCACACTCCAAGTGCCCTCCTCCCTGTAGACTGTCTCGTCAATGTTGGTGATCAAGCCCACTACTGTTGTGTCATCTGCAAATTTGATGATTGAGTTGGAGGTGTGCATGGCCACACAGTCGTGGGTGAACAGAGAGTACAGGAGAGGGTTTAGCACAAACCCTTGTGGGGCCCCAGTGTTGAGGGTCAGCGAAGTGGAGATGTTGTTTCCTACCTTCACCACCTGGTGTTGACCCATAAGAAAGTCCAGGACCCAGTTGCACAGGTAGGGGTTGAGACCCAGGACCTACAGCTTGATGATGAGCTTGGAGGGTACTATGGTGATGAATGGTGAGCTGTCGTCAATGAACAGCATTCTTACAAAGGTATTATTTTTGTCCAGATGGGATAGTGCAGTGTGCAGTGTGATGGCGATTGCGTCATCTGTGGACCTGTTGGGGCGGTATGCAAACTGAAGTGGGTCTAGGGTGGCCGGTAAGGTGGGTCTAGGGTGGCCGGTAAGGTGATATGATCCTTGACTAACCTCTCAAAGCACTTCATGATGACAGAAGTGAGTGCTACGGGGCGGTAGTCATTTAGTTCAGTTATATTTGCCTTCTTGGGTACAGGAACCATGGTATGCATCTTGAAGCATGCGGGGACAACAGACTGGGATAAGGAGATATTAAATATGTCTGTAAACACATCAGCCAGCTGGTCTGCGCATGCTCTGAGGAAGTGGCTAGGGATGACATCTGGGCCAGCAGCCTTGCGAGGGTTAACAAGTTTAAATGTTTTACTCACGTCAGCCACTAAGATGGAGAGTGGGGGGCCACAGTCTTTTTTAGCGATCTGCGATGGTGGCACTGTATTATCCTCAAAGTGGGCAAAGAAGTTGTTTAGTTTGTCTGGAAGCGTGACGTCGGTGGCTGTTTTTGTTTTTGTAGTCCGTGATTTCCTGTAGACCCTGCCACATACGTCTCGTGTCTGAGCCGTTGAATTGCGACTCCACCTTGTCACTGTACTGGCATTTCTCTTGTTTGATTGCCTTGTGGAGCAAATAACTACACTGTTTCTATTCAGCCATCTCTCCAGACCTCTTTCCATGGTTAAATGCGGTTGATGGCGCTTTCAGTTTTACGGTTTCTGGTTAGGGTAGGTTTTAATGGTCACAGTGGATACGACGTCTCCAATGCACTTATTTATAAACGCATTCACCGAGTCAGTGTATAGGTCAATGTGGTCGGCTGAGGCTGATCGGAACATATTCAAGTCCGCGTGATCAAAGAAATCTTGTAGCGTGGCTTCCGATTGGTCAGACCAACGTTGATTGGTTCTCGACACTGGTACATCCTGTCTGAGTTTCCTGTCTGAGTTTCTTGCCTATAAGCCGGGACGAGCAAGATGACGTAATGGTCGGATTTGCCGATGGGAGGGTGAGGGAGGGCTTTGTATGCATTGCGGAGGTTAGAGGAGCAGTGGTCGAGAGTATTAGCCCTATGTGTTGTGCAATCAATATGCTGATAAAATGTATGTAGCATTGTTCTCAAATTTGCTTTGTTAAAACCCCCAGCTACAGTAAATGCAGCTTACGGATATATAGTTTCCAGTTTACATAGAGTCCAGTGAAGTTCCTTGAGGGCTATCTTGCTGTTCGCTTGAGGGGGGGGATGTACACAGCTGTGACTATAACTGACAAGAATTTTCTTGGAAGGTAGAATGGCCGACATTTGACTGTAAGGAATTCTAGGTCGGGTGAGCAGACATTTGATTGTAAGGAATTCTAGGTCAGGTGAGCAGACATTTGACTGTAAGGAATTCTAGGTCGGGTGAGCAGACATTTGACTGTAAGGAATTCTAGGTCGAGTGAGCAGACATTTGACTGTAAGGAATTCTAGGTCGGGTGAGCAGACATTTGACTGTAAGGAATTCTAGGTCGGGTGAGCAGACATTTGACTGTAAGGAATTGTAGGTCGGGTGAGCAGACATTTGACTGTAAGGAATTGTAGGTCGGGTGAGCAGACATTTGACTGTAAGGAATTCTAGGTCAGGTGAGCAGACATTTGACTGTAAGGAATTCTAGGTCGGGTGAGCAGACATTTGACTGTAAGCAATTCTAGGTCAGGTGAGCAGACATTTGACTGTAAGGAATTCTAGGTCGGGTGAGCAGAAGGACTTGAGTTGTATGTTGTTATGATTACAACAAGAGTTGTTAATCAAAAAGCATACACCCTTCCTCTTCCCAGAGAGGTGTTTATCTCTGTCGTCAAGATGCATCGAGAAGCCCGGTGGTTGAACCGATTCTGACAACATATCCCAAGAGAGCCATGTTTCCGTGAAACAGAGAATGTTACAATTAAATTTTTTATTTTATTTTAATTTTACTAGACAAGTCAGTTAAGAACAAATTCTTATTTTCAATGACGGCCTAGGAACAGTGGGTTAACTGCCTGTTCAGGGGCAGAGCGACAGATTTGTACCTTGTCAGCTCGGGGATTCAAACTTGCAACCTTTCGGTTACTAGTCCAACGCTCTAACCACTAGGCTACCCTGCCACCCCACACAATCTCTGATGTCTCTCTGGAAGGCAACCCTCGCTCTAATTTTGTCTACCTTGTTGTCAAGAGACTGGACATTGGCGAGTAGTATACTCGGGAGCAGAGAGCGATGTGCCCGTTTTCAAAGCCTGACCAGAAGACAGCTCCGTCTGCCCCTTCTGCGTCGCCATTATTTTCTGTCAGCTGCTGGGATTAGATCCATTGTCCTGGGTGGTGGTCCGAAGAGAGGATCTACTTTGGGAAAGTAGTATTCCTGCTCACAATGTTGGTAAGTTGACGATCTCATATCCGTTAAGTCTTGTTATATACAGCGGGGAAGAACTAAGATTTCCAGCGGTAACAATGTAGAAAAAAATACTGCATAGTTTTCTAGGAACGCGAAGCGAGGAGACCATCTCCATCTCACCTCATGTAGGGAATAGGGTGGAGCAGGCGAAAGACAAAGGCCAAGAGAAAGAACGAGCAAAAGAGCAGAGAGAGAAACTGTTAGAGAGATTGAGAAAGAAATTATCGGCCAAACAGAGAAAAGAGGTGGAGGAAGGACAGCATAGAAACAGTAAAAGACAACCTTACTTGAGAAATTGCCAGCACTCACAAAGGAAGGGCTCTCAAGATGTTTTCAAAGTGTTCTCACAAACACGGATGTTACACTTGGCTGGCTCTTACAGCCCACTAGTAACGTTCTCACAGCCCTCTCATTACATTCCTACATCGTTCTTCCTCCCCCTGTCACATCAGAATAGACACACACATGCACGTGCACAATCCCTGTATACACACACCCTTTCCCACCTACACCCACATTGTTGTTTAACAGGATGGATTGTCTAAATAACAGAGGGAGAGTGGGTCGGAACGACGGTAAATAAACAACCAATGACAGGGAAAGAAAATATTAATATCCATAAGAGTTCTGTCATACCCGGGGTCTGCATGGTTTCCCTTGCTGCCTCTAGGAGGCTGCTCTGCATCCCAAATGGTATCCTTTACCTTTTGAGTGTTTGAATTGTACCAGATAAATGTTTGATTTATACCAGACGAATGTTTGAATTGTACCAGATAGGGGTTATTTGGCTTGTAAACATAGTAGAACCCTTTTTGATGCTATATAGAACACTTTTTGGAATGTTCAATAAAGAACCTTGCTCCTAAGGTTCTATAAAGAACCATTTAAAAAGGTTGTGTATAGCACCCCAACAAATGTCTACAATGGTTACAACCCTTTTTGGGGCTATATAGTACACTTTCATATGGTTCTTCATATAACCTTTATGGAGAATCTTTCTATAAAGAACCTTTCTCAATCGTAAAGGTTCCTTGTAGATCCTTTCGAAGAACCATACAGGGTTTTTTATTCTGGCCAGTCATTATATTGGTAATATTTCATCGGGGTTATGATTGTGTTAATTGATTCGTTGAATGAAGTGAACTACCTCTGGAACAGCTGGGGGTCCCTGAGGAGAGAATTGAAAACCACTGGCATAACGCAGGTTCTCTGGAACCCTGCAAGCAGTGGTGTAAAGTACTTAAGTAAAATTGCTTATTAAAGTGCTACATAAGTAGTGTTTTGGGGTATCTGTACTTTACTTTACTATTTATATTTTTGACAACGTTTAGTTTTACTACACTACATTCCTAAAGTAAATAGTGTACTTTTTATTCCATACATTTTTTCCTGACACCCAAAAGTCCTCGATACATTTTGAATGCTTAGCAGGACAGGAAGATGGTCCAATTCAAGCACTTATCAAGAGAACATCACTGGTCATCCTACTGCCTCTAATCTGGCGGACTCACTAAACACACATAGTTCGTTTTTATGCCTGAGTGTTGGAGTGTGCCAATGGCTATTCGTACATTATAATAACAAGAAAATGGTGCAGTCTGGTTTACTTAATATAAGAAAAAAAAAGAATTAAGGAAGTTTCGCTGTAATTTTATAAATGGTGACAGATCATTTCTTTGTTTGACAGGGTGGGATCTTTTTGTGTCAGAAAAATGTATCATACGGTAAACCTTTAAGCGCAAATATTTATTTAATAAACATCATCTCAAAGTCACGCGATTATATGGTGTGTGGTCCTCCCACTACGACTCGGGAAACCATGCAGTTTATTGGGCTAGGTTTTTATTTAACTTGGCAAGTCAGTTATGAAAAAATCTTATTTACCATGACAGCCTACCCTGGACAAACCCTAACAACACTGGGCCAATTGTGCGCAGCTCTATGGGACTCCAATCACAGCTGGTTGTGCAACAGCCTAGCATTGAACCAGGGTGTGTAGTGACCCCTCTAGTACTGAGATGCAGTGCCTTAGACCACTGCACCACTCAGGAGATACAGATGAAATAAGTTATGATGAACTTCGCAGGGTGGTGAAAGTGTACGGTTATGAGCTTGATGTTCGTTTCCAATAATTATCGAGATCTTATTCTGGTGTCATAATGATCGATAATAATCTCATCATGTAGACTAGACAACCCGCACAGCCTACCTGCACGGAATCTGCGAGCTGATGGCTAAAGCGCAGGTGCCAAGACCAGAGTAGGCACTTTTGTTATTCAATGCAACAGTTTTTGTGACAAAACTATCGATGTTTATTTGGTACATGAAAACGGAAGAGAAAAAGTAAATATTTTGTGCAATACATCATCATGCACTGATTTTTATCCACCTCAATCCATTTTGGAAACATACCACTATCGCCAAACCTAGGTTGTGTCTGTGCTTGTCTCTCTCTTTTTTTCTACTTAAAGGCTAATAGTAGCTACAGTATGCGACCGTGAGCAAATGTTTTCACCACAGCCTGTAAGTCCAGGATGCAGGCCCGACTGTTTTCTTTACTGAATATTTCTAAATCTTTCCTGAGACATTGTGCATCATATGTCCATTGCACTGCACACAATTTAATCTTAGTCTTGAGTGGCATGCCAAGATATACCAGAGATAAGGGAGTGTTGATTTTGCAACCACACAACTCAAAGGCCAGTTCACCAGATTGAAAGAAATCAAAAAACTTTTTTTGGGGTTCAAGCCCTCAAGAACTGTTGTCCGCTAAAGTTGATCATCTGTTTGCATCTGCCAATTTATTGGCTGTCCAGTATCCTGACAACCTGCCCCCAGAGCTTCCTATACAGTTATTCTCTTTCTGTAATGGGGTGCCAAATGAAATCACCACCAGTTTGGGAATCCTGAAATAGGGAATAGGCGGTCATTTGGGACTCAGGCATTAGAAAGATCCAGTTTGCAATTGGTTTGTTTTCTGTTTACAGCTCAGGGCTCATTGTGTTTTCCCTAGCGAGACCCTGTCATATTGAACTCCTGCGTATGTAATCTCTTTCGGTTTGTTATATTTTATTTACAGTCTGTTTTCTGTCCTTTCATTGGCTTGCCAAGGGAAAATCAAGAAGGCATAGTCAACATCCGTAGGAGAATGCTCTACTGTACATAAAGTGCCTTCATAATGTATTCACACCCTTTGACTTTTATGTTTTATTAAATGTAGATGTTTTTGTCTCTGGCCTACACACAATTATCTGTAAGGTCGCTTACTCCAGCAGTGACACAGATTCAACCACAAAGACCAGGGAGGTTTTCCAATGCCTCGACAAGAAGAAAACCTATTAGTAGATAGGTAAAAAATAAAAAAAGGAAATTAATATCCCTTTAAGCAGTGGTTCCCAACCAGGGGTACTAGGACCCCTGAGGGTACTTGGCCTATCCACAGGGGGTACACAAAAAGAGTCATGAGATCATAGGCTTACTGGTAAAATGCACATGATGGGGTACATCAGGGGTACTCTGGGTAGAACACAATTCAGTTGGTGGTACAGCAACCGAAAAAGGTTGCGAACCACTGTCTTTGAGTATAGTGAAGTTACTAATTACACTTTGGATGGTGTATCAATACACTCAGTCACTACAAAGATACAGATGTCCATCCTCGGTTGCCAGGTAGGAAGGAAACTGCTCATGGATATCACCATGTGGTTAATGGTGACTTTTTAAACAGTTATTGGAGTTTAATGGCTGTGGTAGGAGAAAACTGAGCATGGATCAACAACATTGTAGTTACTCCACAATACTAACCTAGTTGATAGAGTGAAAAGAAGGAAGCCTGTACAGAATAAAAATATTCCAAAACATGCATCTTGTTTTCAACAAGGCACTAAAGTAATGCTGCAAAACAGTGTGGCACAGCAATTTACTTTTTGTCCTGAATATAACTTGTTATGTTTGGGGCAGATACAACACATTACTGAGTACCACACTCCATATTTTCAAGCAGAGTGGTGGCTGCATCATGTTATGGGTATGCTTGTAATTGTTAAGGACTGGGAAGTTTTTCAGGATAAGAAAGAAACAGAATGGAGCTAAGCACAGGCAAAATCCCAGAGGTAAACCTGGTTCAGTTCGCTTTCCACCCGAAACTGGGAGAGGAATTCATATTTCATCAGAGTTGCTTAACAAATCAAATCAAATCAAATGTATTTATATATTAGATGAGCTGATATCTTAAAGTGCTGTACAGAAACCCAGCCTAAAACCCCAAACAGCAAGCAATGCAGGTGTAGAAGCACGGTGGATAGGAAAAACTCCCTAGAAAGGCCAAAACCTAGGAAGAAACCTAGAGAGGAACCAGGCTATGAGGAGTGGCCAGTCCTCTTCTGGCTGTGCCGGTTGGAGATTATAACAGAACATGGCCAAGATGTTCAAATGTTCATAAATTACCAGCATGGTCAAATAATAATAATCACAGTAGTTGTCGAGGGTGCAACAGGTCAGCACCTCAGGAGTAAATGTCAGTTGGCTTTTCATAGCTGATCATTGAGAGTTTCTCTACCACTCCTGCTGTCTCTAGAGAGTTGAAAAAAGCAGGTCTGGAACAGGTAGCACGTCCGGTGAACAGGTCAGGGTTCCATAGCCGCAGGCTAGAGCAGCAACACGGTCAGGTGGACTGGGGACAGCAAGGAGTCATCATGCCAGGTACTCCTGAGGCATGGTCCTAGGGCTCAGGTCCTCCGAGAGAGAGAAAGAAAGAGAAAGAGAGAATTAGAGAGAGCATACTTAAATTCACACAGGACACCGGATAAGACAGGAGAAGTCCTCCAAATATAACAAACTGACCCTAGCCCCCTGACACATAAACTACTGCAGCATAAATACTGGAGGCTGAGACAGGAGGGGTCAGGAGACACTGTGGCCACATCCGATGATACCCCCGGACAGGGCCAAACAGGAAGGATATTACCCCACCCACTTTGCCAAAGCACAGCCCACACACCACTAGAGGGATATCTTCTACCACCAACTTACCATCCTGAGACAAGGCCGAGTATATCCCACAAAGATCTCCGCCACGGCACAACCCAACGGGGGGCGCCAACCCAGATAGGAAGATCACATCAGTGACTCAAAACACTCAAGTGACCACCTCTCCTAGGGACAGCATGAAAGAGCACCAGTAAGCCAGTGACTCAGCCCCTGTAATAGGGTTAGAGGCAGAGAATACCAGTGGAAAGAGGGGAACCGGCCATTGCTCCAGAGCCTTTCCGTTCATCTTCACACTCCTGGGCCAGACTACACTCAATCATATGACCCACTGAAGAGATGAGTCTTCAGTAAAGACTTAAAGGTTGAGACCGAGTTTGCGTCTCTCACATGGGTATGCAGACCATTCCATAAAAATTGAGCTCTATAGGAGAAAGCCCTGCCTCCAGCTGTTTGCTTAGAAATTCTAGGGACAATTAGCAGGCCTGCGTCTTGTGACCGTTGCGTACGTGTAGGTATGTACGGCAGGACCAAATCAGAGAGATAGGTAGGAGCAAGCCCATGTAATGCTTTGTAGGTTAGCAGTAAAACCTTGAAATCAGCCCTTGCTTTGACAGGAAGCCAGTGTAGGGAGGCTAGCACTGGAGTAATATGATCAAATTTTATGGTTCTAGTCAGGATTCTAGCAGCCGTTTTTAGCATTAACTGAAGTTTATTTGGTGCTTTATCCGGGTAGCCGCATTGCAGTAGTCTAACCTAGAAGTAACAAAAGCATGGATTAATTTTTCTGCATCATTTTGGACAGAAATGTTCTGATTTTTGCAATGTTACGTAGATGGAAAAAAGCTGTCCTTGAAACAGTCTTGATATGTTCATCAAAAGAGAGATCAGGGTCCAGAGTAACGCCGAGGTCCTTCACAGTTTTATTTGAGACGACTGTACAACCATTAAGATTAATTGTCAGATTCAACAGAAGATCTCTTTGTTTCTTGAGACCTAGAACAAGCATCTCTGTTTTGTCAGTTTAAAAGTAGAAAGTTTGCAGCCATCCACTTCCTTATGTCTGAAACACAGGCTTCTAGCGAGGGCAATTTTGGGGCTTCACCATGTTTCATTGAAATGTACAGCTGTGTGTCATCCGCATAGCAGTGAAAGTTAACATTATGTTTTCGAATGACATCCCCAAGAGGTAAAATATATAGTGAGTGAAAACAATAGTGGTCCTAAAACGGACCCTTGAGGAACACCGAAATTTACAGTTGATTTGTCAGAGGACAAACCATTCACAGAGACAAACTGATATCTTTCTGACAGATAAGATCTAACTCAGGCCAGAACTTGTCCATTTAGACCAATTTGGGTTTCCAATCTCTCCAAAGAATGTCGTGATCAATGGTATCAGATGCAGCGCTAAGGTCTAAGAGCACAAGGACAGATGCAGAGCCTCGGTCTGACGCCATTAAAATGTAATTTACCACCTTCACAAGTGCTGTCTCAGTGCTATGATGGGGTCTAAAACCAGACTGAAGCATTTCGTATACATTGTTTGTCTTCAGGAAGGCAGTGAGTTGCTGCGCAACAGCCTTTTCTAAAATCTTTGAGAGGAATGGAAGATTCGATATAGGCTGATAGTTTTTCATATTTTCTCGGTCAAGGTTTGGCTTTTTCAAGAGAGGCTTTATTACCTCCAATTTTAGTGAGTTTGGTACACATCCGGTGGATACAGAGCCGTTTATTATGTTCAACATAGGAGGGCCAAGCACAGGAAGCAGCTCTTTCAATAGTTTAGCTGGAATATGGTCCAGTATGCAGCTTGAAGGTTTAGAGGCCATGATTATTTCATCATTATGTCAAGAGATATAGTCCTAAAACACACAGTGTCTCTCTTGATCCTAGGTCCTGGCAGTGTTGTGCAGACTCAGGACAACTGAGCTTTGAAGGAATAAGCAGATTTAAAGAGGAGTCCGTAATTTGCTTTCTAATAATCATGATCTTTTCCTCAACGAAGTTCATGAATTTATTACTGCTGAAGTAAAAGCCATCCTCACTTGGGGAATGCTGCTTTTTAGTTACCTTTTCGACAGTATCAAAAATACATTTTGGATTGTTCTTATTTTACTCAATTAAGTTGGAAAAATAGGATGATCGAGCAGCAGTAAGGGCTCTTCGATACGGCTCGGTACTGACTTTCCAAGCTAGTCGGAAGACTTCCAGTTTGGTGTGGCGCCATTTCGGTTCCAATTTTCTGGAAGCTTGCTTCAGAGCTTGGGTATTTTCTGTATACCAGGGAGCTAGTTTCTTATGAGAAATGTTTTTAGTTTTTAGGGGTGCAACTGCATTTAGGGTATTGCGCAAGGTTAAATTGAGTTCCTCAGTTAGGTGGTTAACTGATTTTTGTCCTCTGGCGTCCTTGAGTAGACAGAGGGAGTCTGGAAGGGCATCAAGGAATCTTTGTGTTGTCTGTGAATTTATAGCCCGACTTTTGATGCTCCTTGGTTGGGGTCTCAGCAGATTATTAGTTGCAATTGCAAACATAATAAAATGGTGGTCCGATAGTCCAGGATTATGAGGAAAACATTAAGATCCACAACATTTATTCCATGGGACAAAACTAGGTCCAGAGTATGACTGTGACAGTGAGTATGTCCAGAGACATGTTGGACAAAACCCACTGAGTCGATGATGGCTCCGAAAGCCTTTTGGACTGGGTCTGTGGACTTTTCCATGTGAATATTAAAGTCACCAAAAATGTGAATATTATCTGCTATGACTACAACGTCCAATAGGAATTCAGGGAACTCAATGAGGAACGCTGTATATGGCCCAGGAGGCCTGTAAACAGTAGCTATTAAAAGTGATTGAGTAGGCTGCATAGATTTCATGACGAGAAGCTCAAAAGACGAAAAGGCAATTTTTTTTGTAAATTGAAATTTGCTATCGTAAATGTTAGCAACACCTCCGCCTTTGCGGGATGCACGGGGGATACGGTCACTAGTGTAACCAGGAGGTGAGGCCTCATTTAACACAGTAAATTCATCAGGCTTAAGCCATGTTTCAGTCAGGCCAATCACATCAAGATTATGATCAGTGATTAGTTCATTGACTATAATTGCCTTTGAAGTAGGGGATCTAACATTAAGTAGCCCTATTTTGAGGTATCACAATCTCTTTCAATAATGGCAGGAATGGAGGAGGTCTTTATCCTAGTGAGATTGCTAAGGCGAACACCGCCATGTTTAGTTTTGCCCAACCCAGGTCGAGGCACAGACACGGTCTCAATGGGGATCGCTGAGCTGACTACACTGACTGTGCTAGTGGCAGACTCCACTAAGCTGGCAGGCTGGCTAACAGCCTGCTGCCTGGCCTGCACCCTATTTCATTGTGGAGCTAGAGGAGTTAGAGCCCTGTCTATGTTGGTAGATAAGATGAGCGCACCCCTCCAGCTAGGATGGAGTCCGTCACTCCTCAGCAGGTCAGGCTTGGTCCTGTTTGTGGGTGAGTCCCAGAAAGAGGGCCAATTATCTACAAATTCTATCTTTTGGGAGGGGCAGAAAACAGTTTTCAACCAGCAATTGAGTTGTGAGACTCTGCTGTAGAGCTCATCACTCCCCCTAACTGGGAGGGGGCCAGAGACAATTACTCAATGCCGACACATCTTTCTAGCTGATTTACACGCTGAAGCTATGTTGCACTTGGTGACATCTGACTGTTTCATCCTAACATCGTTGGTGCTGACGTGGATGACAATATCTCTATACTCTCTACACTCGCCAGTTTTAGCTTTAGCCAGCACCATCTTCAGATTAGCCTTAACATCGGTAGCCCTGCCCCCTGGTAAACAGTGTATGATCGCTGGATGATTTGTTTTAAGTCTAATACTGCGAGTAATGGAGTCGCCAATGACTAGGGTTTTGAATTTGTCAGAGCTAATGGTGGGAAGCTTCGGCGTCTCAGACCCCGTAATGGGAGGAGTAGAGACAAGAGAAGGCTCGGCCTCAGACTCCGACTCGCTGCTTAATGGGGAAAACCGGTTGAAAGTTTCTGTCGGCTGAATGAGCGACACCAGTTGAGCATTCCTACAGCATTTCCCTCCAGAAACAATGAGAAGGTTGTCCGGCTGCGGGACCGTGCGAGGGGATTTATACTAACGTTACTATCTGTACTTACTGGTGGTACAGACGCTGTTTCATCCTTTCCTACACGGAAATTACCCTTGCCTAACGATTGCGTTTGAAGCTGGGCTTGCAGCACAGCTATCTTCGCCGTAAGGCGATCGTTCTCCTGTATATTATGAGTACAGCGACTGCAATTAGAAGGCATCATGTTAATGTTACTACTTAGCTTCGGCTGTTGGAGGTCCTGACGAACCACGTCCAGATAAAGCGTCCGGAGTGAAAAAGTTGAATGAAAAAAAGTTGAGTGAGGGGAAAAACCAAAAATATAAACGGTAATTAAAAAGTAAAAACCGTAAAGTTGTCATCTAGCAAAGTATGGTTGGCAACAAAACGCACAAAACGCACAGCAACACGTAAACAAGTCTGCAAGTTGTGACCAGAAATGGCGTCAGCAAATGGTGGACAATGTAGGAGAATGAGTGGAAGGCTTCACATTGTCACATACACATGGTTAGCAGATGTTAATGGTCACATACACATGGTTAGCAGATGTTAATGGTCACATACACATGGTTAGCAGATGTTAATGGTCACATACACATGGTTAGCAGATGTTAATGGTCACATACACTTTTGGCCTTCCTGTGACATCGGTTTACCAAGAAGACAGTGAATGTTCTTGAGTGGCCGAGTTACAGTTTTGACTTAAATCTAATTGAAAATATTTGGTAAGACCTGAAAATTGTTGTCTAGCAATGATCAACAACCAATTTGACAGAACTTGAAGAATTTTTATGTGAATAATGGTCGAATATTGCACATCCAGGTGTGGAAAGCTCTTAGAGACTTACCCAGAAAGACCCAGAGCTGTAATCACTGCCAAAGTTGCTTCTACAAAGTATTGCCTCTGGGGTGCGAATAATTACGTAAATGAGATATTTCTGTATTTTGTTTTCAATACATTTGAAAAATATTCTAAAAACACGTTTTCACTTTATCATTATGGTATTGTGTGTTGGTATTGGGTGAGAAAAACAAACAATTTAATTCATTTTGAAATCAGGCTGTAGCACAACATGCTGAATAAGTCAAGGGGAATGAATGCTTTCTGAAGGCACGTATATACAACACGTCCATATGGAATATTATACAGTAAACTCAAACTCCCATGTTACATAAAACAGACAGACAGTCAGTTAACAGAATAATCTCATTGGAGTTGTAGTTTGTTCAGTGTGATGGACTCATCTGCATGTTTTCTCATGGTCTCACCGTCCTGGCTGTGTGGCTGTTGATTATACATCTTGACCTCAGGGCCTTAGGTCATAAAGACAGAGAGCGAGTTTATTGCTCGATCATAATGAACACACACACACACGCACGGACACGCATGCACTCACAGAAACACAATTAAAGAGAAGTAGCTTGGCCCAAAGTCTAGTTAAAGCTAGTGTGGTAGCAGCAAGGCTCCTCAAGCCTCTCTCTGGGTGTACAAAATGGCATCCTATTGCCTACATAGTCCACTACTTTTGACCAGAGTCTCTGGTCTAAAGTAGTGCACTATACATGGAACAGAGTGCCATTTGGGATAGCCTATGTCTCTTTGACTCATTTGGGCTCCTGTGTGGTACAGTGGTCTAAGGCACTGCATCTCAGTGCTAAAGTGATCACTACAGACACTCTGGTTTGAATCCGGGCTGTGATTGTGAGTTCCATAGTGCGGTGCGCAATTGGACCAGCGTTGTCTGGGATTGGCAGATGTAGGCCGGCATTGCAAATAAGAATTTTTTCTTAACTGACTTGTCTAATTAAATAAAGGTTACATTTTAATAAAAAAATTGTACTATGAGCCACTTGTCATTCCTCTCTCTGTTACCATGGAGACCTGCTGTATGGCATGATAGCTTCACCACTGAGGAATATATTCCGTATGTCTTCCCTCTCTGGTCTCTTATTGAAGGAGAAACATATTTAATGAAGGAAAGATGGAAAAGATAGGGGAAGGAAGGAGGAAATGATGGAGGGAGGAAGTGAGGGAGAGAGGTATACAGAGAAAGAAACGGAGGGAGAGTGAGAGAGAGCAGGAGGGAGAGAGAAGAGAGAGAGCAGGAAGTGAGAGAGAGAGAGAGAGAGAGGGGGGAGAGGGAGAGCAGGAGGGAGAGAGAAGAGAGAGAGAGCAGGAGGGTGAGAGAAGAGATAGAGAGCAGGAGGGAGAGAGAAGAGAGAGAGAGCAGGAGGGAGAGAAGAGAGAGAGCAGGAAGTGAGAGAGAGAGAGAGAGAGAGAGGGGGAGAGGGAGAACAGGAGGGAGAGAGAGGAGAGAGAGATCAGGAAGCAGAGAGAGAGTGAGAGAAGGAGGGAGAGAGGAGAGAGAGAGACAGCGCAAGCCAGGGTCTCTGTGTGTGTCTGTTTTCTAAAAACTGCTTGGCGATAAAAGACCATCTCTCCATCTGGTTTACACTCCTCTACATTTGTTGTTTTGTTTCTTCACTGATCTGCTCTCTTCAGGTAAAAATCTACTGGGACTTTAAGCTCTGAATTCCGAGTGTGCGTCCCAAATGATACTCTACTCCCTATATAGTGCACTACTTTTGACCAGGTCCCATTGGGACAACAGCCTCTGATCACTCAGACAACAGCCTATGATCAAATGAAACATTACATTTTTGTCTTGCTTTTAGGAGAAGAGAAAAACATCCTCAACAGAACCACTGTGGTTTGTGTGTTAGAGGTAGAGAGAGAAGGGTAGAGAGAGAAGGGTAGAGAGAGAGAGGTAGAGAGAGAGAGGTAGAAAGAGAGAGAGGGGTAGATATAGAGGGAGTGGAAGAGAGAGAGTATTCAAGAGAGAGAGAGAGGGAGAGAGAGAGACGACGGACAGAAGGAAGTGTGTGTGTGTGTGTGCATGCGTGCGTGTGTGTGTGAGAGAGAAAGCGAGAGAGAGCTTAAAATCAACCATTAAAGACTACCAGAACCCACTGGATTCTCAAATTACATTGAATGAACTACAGGGCAAAATACAAACCTGTGGCGTTAATGGTATCCTCAATTAACTGATAAAATATACAGACCACAAATTCCAATTGGCTATACTTAAACTCTTCAACATCATCCATAGCTCTTCCCAAAAATTTGGAACCAAGGATTAATCACCCCAATCCATAAAAGTGGAGACAAATTTGACCCCAATAACTGCCGTGGGATATGCATCAACAGCAACCTTGGGAAAATCCTCTGCATTATCATTAACAGCAGACTCGAACAGTTCCTTAGTGAAAACAATGAACTAAGCAAATGTCAAATTGGCTTTATACCAAATTACCGTACAACAGCCCACGTATTCACCCTGCACACCCTAATTGACAAATTAACAAACCAAAGGCAAAGTCTTCTCATGCTTTGTGGATTTCAAAAATGTGGCATGACGGTCTGCTATTCAAATTGATGGAAAGTGGTGTTGGAGGAAAAACATACAACATTATAAAATCCATGTACACAAACAACAAGTGTGTGATTAAAATTGGCAAAAAACACAAACATTTCTTTCCACAGTGCCATGGGGTGAGACAGGGATGCAGCTTAAGCCCCACTCTCTTCAACATATATTTTAACGAATTGGCGAAGGCACTAGAACAGTCTGCGGCACCCGGCCTCACCCTACTAGAATCTAAAGTCAAATGTCTACTGTTTGCTGATGATCTGGTGCTTCTGTCCCAAAACAAGGAGGGCCAGAAGCAGCACCTAGATCTCCCGCACAGTTTCTGTCAGACTTCGGCCCTGAAAGTAAATCTCAGTAAGACAACAATAATGGTGTTCCAAAAAAGATCCATTTGCCAGGACCACAAATACAAATTGCATCTAGACCCCATTGCCCTAGAGCACATATAAAAATGTACAATACCTCAGCCTAAACATCAGCGCCACAGGTAACTTCCACAATGCTGTGAATGATCTAAGAGACAAGGCAAGAAGGTCCTTCTATACCAACACAAGGAACATAAAATTCAACATACCAATTAGGATCTGGCTAAAAATACTTGAATCACTTATAGAACCCATTGCCCTTTATGGTTGTGAGGTCTGGGGTCCGCTCACCAACCAAAAATTATGTATACAACGTAAAACATCAAATAATGCATGCAGAGCAGAATTAGGCCGATACCCGCTAATGATCTAAAACAGCCATTAAATTCTACAACCATCTAAAAGGAAACCATTCCCAAACCTTCCATAACAAAACTATAATTATTTGACATATTGGAAAGAATTAACTAAAAAACAGATCAAACTAGAATGCTATTTGGTCCTAAACAGAGAGTACACCGAGGCAAAATACTTGACCACTGTGACTGAGCCAAGCTTAAGGAAAGTTTTGACCACAGGAAAAGGGCAACCAGTAAAGAACAAACACCATTGTAAATAAAAACCATATTTATGTTTATTTAGTTTTCATTTTGTACTTTAACTATTTGCACATAATATGACATTTGAAATGTCTCTATTCCTTTGGAACTTTTGTGAGTGTAAAGTTTAATGTTCATTATTTGTTGTTTATTTCACTTTTGTTTATTATTTATTTCACTTGCTTTGGCAATGTTTATTTCCCATGCCAATAAAGCCCTAGAAATTAGTTGAATTAAAATTGACAGAGAGAGAGAGAGAGACAGGTAGAGAGAGAGAAAGAGAGATGAAGGAGGGATGGATGAGAGAGAGGGAGAGAAGGGGGGAGAGAGGAGTGAGAATGAGAGAGGGATGGAGTGGTCATGTCTTCCTGCTCTCTTCTGTGCCACCTCTTCTTCCCTGTGTGTTTGTGTGTGTGTGTGTGTGTGTGTGTGTGTGTGTGTGTGTGTGTGTGTGTATGTGTGTGTGTGTGTGTGTGTGTGTGTGTGTGTGTGTGTGTGTATGTGTGTGTGTGTGTGTGTATGTGTGTGTGTGTGTGTGTGTGTGTGTGTATGTGTGTGTGTGTGTGTGTGTGTGTGTGTGTGTGTATGTGTGTGTGTGTGTGTGTGTGTGTGTGTGTGTGTGTGTGTGTGTGTGTGTGTGTGTGTGTGTGTGTGTGTGTGTGTGTGTGTGTGTGTGTATGTGTGTGTGGGGGGTGCGTGCCAGTGTTTGTGTGTGTCTGCGTGTGTGTGCCAGTGTTTGTGTGTGTGTCTGTGTGTGTGTGTGTGTGTGCCAGTGTTTGTGTGTGTCTGCGTGTGTGTGCCAGTGTTTGTGTGTGTGTCTGTGTGTGTGTGTGTGCCAGTGTTTGTGTGTGTCTGCGTGTGTGTGCCAGTGTTTGTGTGTGTGTCTGTGTGTGTGTCTGTGTGTCTGTGTGTGTGTGTGTGCCGGTGTTTGTGTGTGTGGGTATGTGTGTGTCTAATCCTTACCCCTGGCGCAGTCTGTATCCTTTGAAAATGAGCAGAGGTAATCTCCACTGGCAGGAGAGACACAGACAGTGTGGACACGTACTTGTGTGTGTGTGTGTGTCATCTTTCTATCCCATGTCCTCTATTAGATTGTGAAAGGTTAGGTGGTGTTTGTGATCACTCTGTGTCATGATTAGGCACCACTACCACACGTCACCATCACATACTGCAATCTGTTGACACACACACACACTCACGCACATGCACATACACACACAATGTGCCTGTACATGCGAATGAAACACCTGACACATGAAGCATACATGACAACAAAGCAAATAAAACTCTCTGGAAGGAGAGAGTGAGAGTGGAAAGGATGGATGGAGGGAGGGACAGAGAAGGATGAAGGATGAAGAAGGATGAGAAGGATGAAGGGATGGAGGGAGGTAGAGAGGTATAGTGTGGTAGGGTGAGCAAGGTGGTGTGGTGTGACAGCAGAGTGTCTTTCAATCTGCATCCCAAATGGCACCCTATTCCCTACATAGCGCACAAAGTAGTGCACAATAAAAGGAATGGGGTGCCATTCGGAAATATTGAAGCCAACCTGCTTCTTGTTAACAGGGATTTGTGCCATAGCAGGGGGAAGAGAGGGATGGAGAAGACGAGAAGATGAGATACATTGTTCAAAAATAGATGTTACTGAAGTAGAGGTGATCTATTTTCCCTATCCTCTCCTTCTTCTCCTCTCTTCCTGTATATTTCACTCACTCACTCACTCACTCACTCACTCACTCACTCACTCACTCACTCACTCACTCACTCACTCACTCACACACTCACACACTCACTCACTCACTCACTCACTCACTCACTCACTCACTCACTCACTCACTCACTCACTCACACACCAGGCAGATCGCTCAAGCTTGACTTCAAAATTGGACATCTGTCCATGTGCTGAGAATGTTGGGAAATCTATTAAGTAAGCTTGGGTTATTCTAGGGCATTGTGGACGGGGTTGTGGGATGGGTGTTAATCCCATGACTCCGGATTCGAAGGTTGCGTGTTCAATATTTGTTTTAACTATATCCTACCTTATTCGGAATGAATACCTAAACTTAATGTTTAGACCCTATCAAAAACCTTAACCATTAGCTTTGAAATTTGACTACTTGGAAATGTGAAGTTTGGAGAAATTGAACGATGCTGAGCAGGAGGAGTCAACTGAGAGTGTCAAAAAAGGAATTTGATGTTTAAAGCAACTTCAAAATTAACATCAGAATCTGAAGTCAAATTGATAAAACTGTGAGATCATGTCACGCACACACACACACACACATACACAGACAAACCATCCCTTCCCCAATATCTGATCTCTGACCTCTTCCTTCTCTCTCTTTACTCATGACCCTTGTGCTCTGTTTCTCTGTACTCAGTCGATTCTGTGTGTGTGTCTACAGGTTCAGAGTAAAGAAAGATCCACACCCTTCTGACTCCACCTCACATCCTGACCATAACAGTGAGTACTACAGTTCATATATCATGGCTGGGATTTTTCTCTATCTGTGACTGGGTTACCATCTGATGTTTCAGAGAGTGTTTCCAAAAGAACTGAAGTTGTTATTGCTGTTGTGTTGTTTTGAGGGCTATAGTTCCAGTAGGCCTAGTTGATACTACTGGGAGGACGGATTGGCATAAATCATTCATTACAATTACAAAATACAACTAAGTTTGGCACACCTATATTTTGGGATGTGAATACTTATGTAAGTAAGGTATTTGCAGCATGCACTGTATACACATTTTTTTTAACTAAAAAATATTATTTATTTTTTGTATACAGTTCATGTGGAAAGTATGACTTCTTCAGCATTTTGTTATATTACAGCCTTATTATAAAATGGATGACAAAAAAAATCCTTCATCAGAACCTTTGCTTTGAGCAAAAACCAAGCCATTAGGTCAAAGGAATTGTCCGTAGAGCTCCAAGACAGGATTGCATCAAGGCACAGATCTTGGGAAGGTTATCAAAAACATTTCCACAGTGGCCTCCATCAATCTTAAAATGGAAGAAGTTTGGAACCACCAAGACACTTCCTAGAGCTGGCTGCCCGGCCAAAGTGAGCAATCGGGGGAATGGGGCTTTGGTCAGGGAGGTGACCAAGAACCAGAAGGTTACTCTGACAGAGCTCCAGAGTTCCTCTGTGGAGATGGGAGAACCTTCCAGAAAGACAACCATCTCTGCAGCACAGGATCGAGGGAAAGATGAACGGAGCAAAGTACAGAGAGATCGTTGATGAAAACCAGCTGCAGAGCACTCAGTACCTCAGATTGGGGCGAAGGTTCACCTTCCAACAAGACAACGATCCTAAGCACACAGCCAAGACAACGCGGGAGTGGCTTCGGGACAAGTCTCTGAATGTCCTTGAGTGGCCCAGCCAGAGCCCGGACTTGAACCCGATTGAACATATTTCTAGAGATCTGAAAACAGCTCTGCAGTGACGCTCGCTATCCAACCTGACAGAGCTTGAGAGGATCTGCAGAGAAGAATGGGAGAAACTACCCAAATACAGGTTTGCCAAGCTTGTAGCGTCATACCCAAGAAGAATAAAGGCGATAAGCACTGCCAAAGGTGCTTCAACAAAGTACTGAGTAAAGGGTCTAAATATTTATGTAAATGTTTCATCAGCTAAAATAAAAGTTCCCAGAAATGCTCCATACGCACAGAAAGCTTATTTCTCTGAAATGTGTATTTCATCCCTGTTAGTGAGCATTTCTCATTTGCCAAGACAATCCATCCACCTGACTGGTGTGGCATACCAAGATGATTAAACCTGCATGCTCATTACACAGGTGCTCCTTGTGCTGGGGGCAATAAAAGGCCACTCTAAAATGTGCAGTTTTGTCACACAACACAATACCACAGATGTCTTGAGTTTTGAGGGAGTGTGCAATTGGCAATGAACAAGACGAGCACAGTTTCTATCTCCCTTGGAAGTGTACTTGCACACACGCTGTCCCACCTCAACCGCTCTCAGCCTAGTGCACTGGGAACCCTGTGTTTGTTATCAAGAACTGCAGGAATGTCCACCAGAGGTATTGCCAGAAAATTGAATTTCAATTTCTCTCCATTAACTTCCTCCAATGTAGTTTTAGAGAATTTGGCAGTACTTCCAAACGGCCTCACAACCGCAGAACACGTGTATAACGTTGTGTCGGCGTGCGGTTTGCCGATGTCAACGTTGTTAACGGAGTGCCCCATAGTGATGGTGGGGTTATGGTATGGGCAGGCATAAGCTACAGAAAATGAAAACAATTGCGTTTTACCTATGGCAAATTGAATGCACTGAGATACTGTGAAGAGATCCTAAGTCCTACCGTTGTCCCATTCAACCACCGCCATCACCTAATGTTTCAGCATGATAATGCACAGTCCCATGTTGTAAGCATCTGTACACAATTCCTGCAAGCTGAAAATGTCCCAGTTCTTTTTCATGGCTTGCATACTCACCAGACATTTCACCCATTCAGCATGTTTGGGATGCTCTGAATCAATGTGTATGACAGTGTGTTCCAGTACCGTCCAATACCCTGCAAATTCACACAGCTATTGACGAGGGGTGGGACAACATTCCACAGGCCACAATCAACAACCTGATCAATTCTATGTGAAGGAGATGTGTCGCGCTGCATGAGGCAAATGGTGGTCACACCAGACACTGACTGGTTTTCTGATCCACGCCCCCTACCTTTTCTTTAAGGTACCTGTGGCCAACAGATGCATAGCTCTATACCCTGTCATGTGAAATCCAGAGATTAGGGCTTCATTTATTTATTTCAATTGATTGATTTCCTTATACGAACTGTGACACAGTAAAATCTGTTGAGTTTATATTTTTATTCAGTTATACATATACATTTAGTTAATTTAGCAGATGCTGACTTTTGATACCAATGTAGGGTGAAAGGGCCCCACAAAATTGTGAACCGCTCTAAAGTAATGATATAGATTTTATTTTTTTCATTTTGAAAATACCAATTACAGCTTTCAAAAGTATCTTGTTACAAAATACATTGGAGTGTAGTTCAGCCCAGTGTAATACAACCTAAAAAATATTCAGAAGTAGTTAGAATACTTATTTCAAATACTTGTAAGATAGTTAGATCCCTGAATGACTGACAGGTGTATAAAAATGTTGCACACAGCCATGCAATCTCCATAAACAAACATTGTCAGTAGAATGGCCTTACTGAAGAGCTCAGTGACTATCAACGTGGCACCGTTATAGGATGCTACCTTTCCAACAAGTCAGTTCATCAGATTTCTGCCCTGCTGGAGCTGCCCCGGTCAACTGTAAGTGCTGTTATTGTGAAGTGGAAACGTCTCGGAGCAATAACGACTCATCCGCAAAGTCGTTTGAAAAGACGTCTGTCCTCGGTTGCAACATTCACTACTGAGTTCCAAACTGCCTCTGGAAGCAATGTCAGCACCAGACCTGTTCGCCTGGAGCTTCATGAAATGGGTTTCCATGGCTGAGCAGCCGCACATAAGCCTAAGATCACCATACACAATGTCAAGCGTCGGCTGGAGTGGTGTAAAGCTTGCCACTATTGGACTGGAGCAGTGGAAATGTATTCTCTGGAGTGATGAATCACGCTTCCCCATCTGGCAGTCCTACGGACAAATCTGTGTTTGGTGGATGCCAGGAGAATGCTACGTGCCCCAATGCATAGTGCCATCTAGTGGAGGGAAATCTTAACGCTACAGCATACAATGACATTCTAGACTATTCTGTGCTTCCAACAGTGGCAACAGTTTGGGGAAGGCCCTTTCCTGTTTCAGCATGATAATGCCCTCATGCACAAAGTGAGGTCCATATGGTTTGTTGTGATCAGCGTGGAAGAACTTGACTGCCCTGCAC
Source organism: Oncorhynchus tshawytscha (assembly GCF_018296145.1). Lineage (NCBI taxonomy): Eukaryota > Metazoa > Chordata > Actinopteri > Salmoniformes > Salmonidae > Oncorhynchus > Oncorhynchus tshawytscha. The sequence continues at coordinate 79,715,783 of NC_056429.1, read as the reverse complement.
AGAGCCCTGACCTCAACCCCATCTAACACCTTTGGAATGAATTAGAATGCCGACTGCGAGCCAGGCCTAATCACCCAACATCAGTGGCCGACCTCACCAGTGTTCTTGTGGCTGAATGGAACCAAGTCCCTGCAGCAATGTTCCAACATCTAGTGGACAGTCTTTCCAGAAGTGTGGAGGCTGTTATAGCAGCAAAGGGGGGACCAACTTCATATTAATTGATTTTGGAATGAGATGTATGACGAGAATACTTTTCGTCATGTAGTGTGTATGTATATGTATACAATATATATATATGTATATAATATATACATATTACTCATTGGAATCTGGGATTGTTTATGCCAGGTGTTCCGAGCTCAATCTGTCTATCCATCTCTCGATCTCTCTTGTGGGAACAGAGAGAGATATAGAGGTTCAGAGAGATGGACAGAGAGAGAGAGAGAGAGAGAGAGAGAGAGAGAGACTTAGCTAGATACTACTGTTCCTAAATAGGAAAGTAAAAGAGTTCTCTCCATCTCCCTGGAGCTAAAGTTCAACTGTAATTCACCCTAATAGAAACCAGAGCTGTGTGTGTGTGTGTGTGTGTGTGTGTGTGTGTGTGTGTGTGTGTGTGTGTGTGTGTGGTCATTCCCCAAGGCTATTGTATGGTAAACACTCTCTGGCAGAGGCTACAGGAGCATGCCACTGAATACCTATTACATCTATTATATATTGTAATTATTTTATGAGTCAGAAGACACAACTAGGGGTTGAGTTAGTGTAATATATTCTCTTTAGCCTTGCATACAGAAAGAGATATGATGGAATCAGAAAGAGAGAATGATGAATGATACAGAACGAGTGTGTGTGTGTGTGTGTGTGTGTGTGTTGCAACATGTTGTAAAAGTCTGATATTGTTAAATTGTTCACTGGTGAATGGGAGAGCTTGGATAACTGAGACCTTTACACACACACACGCACACACTGACTTGTATAACTAACCAAATCAAATCAATCAAATCAAATCAAATCAAATTTTATTTGTCACATACACATGGTTAGCAGATGTTAATGCGAGTGTAGCGAAATGCTTGTGCTTCTAGTTCCAACAATGCAGTAATAACGAACAAGTAATCTAACTAACAATTCCAAAAAAAACTACTGTCTTATACACAGTGTAAGGGGATAAGGAATATGTACATAAGGATATATGAATGAGTGATGGTACAGAGCAGCATAGGCAAGATACAGTAGATGATATCGAGTACAGTATATACATATGAGATGAGTATGTAAACCAAGTGGCATAGTTAAAGTGGCTAGTGATACATGTATTACATAAGGATGCAGTCAATGATATAGAGTACAGTATCTACGTATGCATATGAGATGAATAATGTAGGGTAAGTAACATTATATAAGGTAGCATTGTTTAAATGCTAACTAACCTTGTGGGGACACACATTTCCGTTCCATTCAAAATCCTATTTTCCCTAACCCCTAAACCTTACCCTAACGCAAACCTTAACCCAAAAACCTAACACTAACCATATCTCCTAACCATAACCCTAAAACTAACCCGAGCTAATAACCCTATACCTAATTCTAACCCTGATTCTTTAGAAGACAACACAAGTTCTATTGCAGGTGATTTTCAGAATTGTTTGTTTTAATCAGTTTTTGCATGTTGATAAATTGTATGCTACACAAAGATAAATAAAACATATATATATATATTTTAAACTAATCCAATCTGTTAGTAGTTATTGCACCCGTTACTGAGATGGTTGTTCCATCATTGAGATACCCTGGCAGTCCCTACCCTGGCAGTCATTCTGAATGCAGGTTGCTGGTGATAAAACTGTTCACTTGTTGGATATCCTATCTCTGGCTCGATTCCCAATAGGAATTACATGTCACTTTGCAAACCAGCAAAATGTGACTTACAGGCCTGATGTGGCCTTTAAACCAGGGGTTTCCTAACACCACTGTAGTAGGGTATAACTACAGTAGGCCCTTATGATTTATATTTATATAGCAATGCATTTTCATAAATAATTTAATCTTAAAGTCTAATAAGGCTGGTGGGACCATTCATAGGGTTCTAAGAAGAGCCTTTAGATGATAAATGGTTCCTGGTAGAATCCTTCATAGAGGGTTTTAGGCAGAACCATATACAATGGGTTCTATGAAGAACCCTACATGGAGGATTCTAGGTTGTGATGTTATGGCTGATACCGGAACTCCGAGTCATGCGTCGTAAATGCTAAGCAGTTTACTTCGAAGCAGTGTGCCGATGCTTGTAGCACTTGGTCAATGACATCTGAAGCTTTGTTAAGTTGAACAACCACCTGATTGGTTTGGTTTTGGTTTCTGTAGAAAACAGAAAGGCCTCTCTGTGCACGTGCTACCACATGTGCAACGTCATCTATAATAACTTCGCTGTTCTAATTTATTTTGACCAGCATGATATCAAAGCCTGGAGTACTGAACATGTTTTAGACACCATGGGCTTGAAATCCTCAATGTTTCAGGATGCTTAGTATTCCCCATCACTATTTCTAGGTAGAGCGATCTGCAAAGGGTTCTGCCTAGCACCAAAGAGTTCCCCTATGGGGACAAACCGAAGAACCCTGTATGCTTTTACATAGTACCTTTTTTTAAAGATTGTAAACAAAGAGTAATGGGGGTTGGTTGTTGTTGGGAACACTTCAAATTCACCACCTGTTAATGATTCACAGAAACAGAGCTGCTGTGTTCATGTCATTCACCGGAAGTTAATATAACAATCAATTGCTGCTAGAAGTAGAATGTTTTATTTGACAGAAAAGGACAGAAGGTGGGGAAGTTATTGAGGTCAGTGTCAACAAGCTATAACAGTCGCTACAATGATTTCAGCACCATGGATAGCTCCTGTGAAAACTAAGTGTGTGTGCTTTAGTGCTGAGCGATTAACTAACATATCTGTTTTATTTAAATAACATTTAGTTTAAAAAAAACTGAGCTGGATGCGCAGCTTCTGTAGAGATAAATTAGATCAAGCCCAAATTGTGCGATGTAGTGTGGAGTTGTAATTTCCAACAGGCCAAAATTCTACATAGTTTAGCACAAAAAACCTTGTAAATAACTACAAGGACGATAATCCATTGCGTGCCTGCCTATTTGTCCGGTCTGTGTGGAGCAAACACGATGATGGAGAGAAGAGAGAACGCTAGATCAAGAGGGATAGAAACAAGTTGGTTCGTGAGGTATCTGTACAGGAAAATACATAATGATTGATGTGATTGACAGTTGGTATTCAGCAGTCATAAAAGTAGGCCTTATTTACTTTGAAGAACTACTAAAATATTGATTTTGTCAGACAGCATTTGCAGCAGCTCTATAGAGATGAGATGGTGACTTACAATGAAATAATAGTCATCAAATAAAACAAATATTTTATTAAAGTAAGGTGGCTAAATCACATAAGTGATAGGCAGTAATGGGTAGTCAGTAGCTATCACGTTCACTTGAATAAATGTCGGACCAAGCTGCAAAGCGATATGGTTTCCACATAATTTATCATAAAGTGAAAAGTTAGCAAAACAAACAATAAACAATAGAACAACGAACCGTGACTACAGAGATGCTACGTGCACTAACTCTAAACACAATATCCCATAAACACAAGTGGGAAAAACAGCTACTTAAATATGATCCCCAATTAGAGACAACGATTACCAGCTGTCTCTAATTGGGAATCATACAAATCACCAACATTACAAACAAACTAGAACACCACATAGAAATAAACAAACTAGATCACCCCCAGTCACGCCCTGACCCACTTCACCATAGAGAAACAATGGCTCTCTATGGTCAGGGCGTGACAGTAGCATTATGGTACTTTAATTAATTGTTATATTCTGTTGTTACAGCATTCAACCCAGATAATGCATTCTGCATTTAATGTCTAAAAAATAATTGAAATCTAAAACCGTGATTTTTTTTTTAAAGACTCGAACCGACCTCAAAAAATAACTAATCGCTTAGCACTAGTGTGCGTGTGCGTGTGTCTCAGGTCGGAGTGTGTGATTAACATCTATTTGGGATGTCTGTGGAGGCCACATCTTGCAGTGTCATGGGACGGCAGGTTGGCAGGGGAACACATGGTCATTCAACTTTTATCACTGCCCCAGGATGGACACACACACACACACACACACACGCACACACACACTCTTTGTGTGAATCTTGGCCCCAGGCAAAGTCACGGTCTCTCTGCAGCCTGTGTCCCCTATTATCAGAGGCGATTAGAGCCACTATCAGCCCAGTTACAGTAGACGTTTAACACACAGCAAATTGGCCAGTGTTATCTAATGTTGATTTTTAGTTTAAAAATTGTGATGTTGTTTCAGGTGTTAAATTAACACCGTTACTGTTAAATAAACACTCATTTGTGTAAAGAATCCCATTGTTGGTGTTAATAAGCAGTGTTAAACCAAACCACTACCATCGTTATCATATTTCCCGGCATGCTCTATTGCAGGTGGATTTTTATTTTATATTTTGTTTCAATATCTATGTTTTTCCATGTACATTGATTGATTCATTAATATTATGCTACTCAAATATAAATAACATAGATCTTTCTAAACTATTCCAATCTGTTACTTTACAATTATTACTGATTTTTTCCCCCTCCAGTTTAAATGGTTTAGGTAGACTCATATCGCAGTCTGTCTAACCTGGCAGTCATTCTGAATGCGGGTTGTGGGTGAATAAAAACTACAAATAAGATCATGCAGTATATATTGTTTTTTAATGGATGTCATTTTTTTGGTAACATATTAGCTTACAATCTCACTTGGTGAGGCTGATTTTGGATGAATGCAACAACCATGACAATGAAATAAAACACAGACAAGAAACCACCTTTCCCACAACCTCTCTCCCTCTTTCCCTCCCTCTCTCCCTTTGTCCCTCCTTCCCTATTTTGCTCTCCATGGGAATTTGGTGAGGCACAATCAATTTGCTGTGTGCAGGGCTGTTGTGTCATGTGTGAATGTGAGAGTGTGTCTGCGTATGTGCGTCTGGGTGTGTGTGGTGTGTGAGCATTGCTCTGCCAGTGATATGATCTGAGCTGTGTGTCTTCCTAGGTCAGAGCAGATACACAGACAAGGTCAGGACTACTGCTGATGGAGAGTTCTCTCTGTCTACACTGAGACACAATCACATCACCCAGCCAGCAGTAAGAAAGGAACAGGAGGGGAAGCGAGAGGAAGGGAGAGAGAGAGGCAGAAGAGGAGGGGAAGAGTTTTCTCTGTCTACACTGAGATACAATCCCCCAGTCAGCAGAGAGAGAGCGAGAGCGAGCGAGAGAGAGAGAGAGAGAGAAGGTGTAGATTTAGTATTTAGTATTTTATTAGGATCCCCATTTAGTGGTGGCTGTGGCTACTCTTCCTTGGGTCAAAACAGAAACAAAACATAACATATATTTTTCTGCCATTGTAATCCTTGGGAGGCCGCCTAAGCATTTTTTTCTGGACGCCTAAGTCATTCAGTGTAAAATTAAACCACATATAAAGTATATAGAAAGGATAATGGAGCTGCATTCGGAAAGTATTCAGACTCCTTGACTTTTTACACATTTCGTTGGGGTTACAGCCTTATTCTAAAATGTATTAAATAGTTTTTTCCCCTTGTCAATCTTCACACAATACCACATAATGACAAAGCAAATACATGTAGAATTTTTTGGACATTTAAAAAAAATATCCAGCAAAACACTGTCAGGGAGATGATCAGGTTCATGATCACCTCCCTGACCAAGGCCCTCCTCCCCCAATTGCTTAGTTTGGCCGGGCGGGCGGGCGGGCGGCCAGCTCTAGGAAGAGTCTTGGTGGTTCCAAACTTCTTCCATTTAAGAATGATGAAGGCCACTGTGTACTTGGCCACCTTCAATGCTGCAGGAATGTTTTGTTACCCTTCCCCAGATCTGTGCCTCGACACAATCCTGTCTCTGAGCTCTATGGACAATAATTGAATCCAGGCTGTATCACATCCAGCCATGATTTGGAGTCACATAGGGCAGCGTACAATTGGCCTAGCGTTGTCCGGGCTTGGCTGGGGTTATTGTAAATAATAATTTGTTCTTAACTGACTTGCCTAGTTAAATAAAAATAAAATATTTTTTTATTATAGAATCCTTACAATTACCAAAATAAAATCTAGTCAGAATCAAAAATTCCCAAAACAATGAATTTAGAAGTAATGATTTTGTTTATGTTTGTGCAAAAGAACACTGCATTAACCATGGAAAAATGCATAGAATTGCAGGACATTTGCTTTAAACTCCAACAATTACTCTCACGCCAAGAGGAAATTTTGTAGAATTTGAGGAAATTGGCCAAAATATTAAAAAATGGCTCTACATCGCCAAGATGGTGGCCTCTAAAATTGGCTCTAAAATCCAGCCGCACACATGGGCCGACCACGCACATTGCCACGCCCCTGCCACTCTACCAGCCATTCCCACCACCTAAGACCCTTTTTGATACAGAAAAAAAATCCTGAACAAATAGAATACATACAATATATAATACAATATATAATACAATACAGTATATAATGCAACGCATAATACAATAGATAATACAATACAAAATGTGTAAAAATGTCTATGTGTCTCTTCACAGTCCCTGTTGTGCAGGAAGGTGTTCTTTTATCTGGATTTATTGCTAGCTTCAGTTAGAGTGGCAGAAAGTTTCATGTAATCATGGCTCTATTTAATACTGTGCATTTCCCAGCCTCTGTTCTGGACCTGGGGAATGTGATGAGACCTCTGGTTGCATGTCTTGCTTGAACAGACAGTTCGGTACATTCAATACATAAACACCTTGCACAAAGACCAATAGTAATGCAGTCAATCTCTCCTCAACTTTGAGCCAGGAGAAATCCACATGCATGTCATTGACATTCCCCCTACTTGTAAATTAAGTGCTATATGTGCTGCTCTGATCTGGACCAAATGCAATTTGCCTATGTCCTTCTTTTTTTTTTTTTTTTTTTTTTTTTTTTTAACCATTATTTTACTAGGCAAGTCAGTTAAGAACAAATTCTTATTTTCAATGACAGCTTAGGAACAGTGGGTTAACTGCCTGTTCAAGGGCAGAATGACAGATTTTGTACCTTGTCAGCTCGGGGATTTGAACTTGCAACCTTTCGGTTACTAGTCCAGTGCTCTAACCACTAGGCTACACTGCAGCCCCTCTTCTTCTTCACATGACCACACAACTGGGCAGTAGTACAGGTGCCAACAAAACTAGCGCCTGTAGGACCTGTTTGGTTGATTGAGATGTCATGAAAGCAGAGCAATGCCTTATCATGGGCAGCCCTGTTCACATTTTAGCAACCATTGAGTCTATATGTTTTGACCATTACAGCTTGCTATTTAGGGTTACACCCAGCAGTTTAGTCTCCTCAACTTGCTCAATCACCATGTTATTTAATAATAGATTTAGATGATGTTTATGGCTAAGCGAGTGATTTGTCCCAAAAACAATACTTTTTGTTTTTGATATATTTAGCACCAGGCTATTGCTAGTTTACCATTCTAAAACTGACTGGAGCTCTATGTTAAAGGCGTCAGTTGTTAATTTTACTCTGTTGTAGGCGATGTGTATACTGTTGAGGCATCAGTGTTCCTAGACACACAGGCTTTATTCAAGGTCTGTGGAAGGTCATTAGTAAAAACAGAAAACAATAATGGCCAAAGCCAGCTGCCTTGCGGTACACCACACTCAACCAAATTTGCATTAGAGAGGGTTCCATTTAAAGAAACCCCTCTGTGTTCTATTTGATAGGTAACACTCAATCTATGATAAGGCAGAGGATGTAAATCCATAATACCTACGTTTTTTTCAGGAATATGTTATGATCAATGACACCAAAAGCTGCACTGGAGTCTAACAAAACATTTCCCACAATCTTCTTATTATCAATTTCTTTCAGCCTATCATCAGTCATATGTGTTTGTGCCGAGCACTTTGAGTGTACTTCCCTATAAGCATACTGAAAGTCTTTTCCTAATTTGTTCTCTGTGAAATAACATTATATTTAGTAAAAAATTTAAAAAAATCTAAAGTTTGTCGGGAACAGGCTGATTGGTCGACTGTTTGAACCAATTAAGGTTGCTTTATTCTTGGGCAGCGGAATGACCTTTGCCTCATTCCAGGCCTGAGGACAGATACTCTGTTCTAGGATTAAATTGAAGATGTGGCAAACAGGAATCACAATGTATTCTGCTACCAACCTCAGCAATTTACAATCCAGGTTGTCGGTAGCAGGTGGCTTGTCCTAATTTATAGATAGCAAACAAAATTCACCTCTTCCACATCAACTTTGCCGAACTCAAAACTACACTGCTTGTCTTTCATTATTTGGTCAGATATATGCACGAATATGAGGGCTTAGCATTTGTTGTTTGCATGTCATGCCTAAGTTTGCTATTATTGTCAACAAAAAAGTTATTGAAGTGGTTAGCAATATTAATGGGTTTGTTATGAACAAACCAAGTGCCTCAACGGAGCTGAGTTCACTTTTTTGTCTAGAATTTTATTTAAGGTACTCCAGAAATTTTTACTAGCATTCTTTATTTAATTTATCTTTGTTCCATAATATAGTTTCTTCTTATTTTTGTTTAGTCTAGTTAAGTGATTTCTCAATTTACTGTATGTTTGCCTATCTGCTGTGTTGTCAGACTTATTTGCTATTCCTTTTGCTGCATCCCTCTCAGCCATAAAGTTTTTCAATTATCCATCTATATAACACAACACACTGCGATAACCTTCATCCTCCCCACTGCCGCACCTCACATACCGTAGTCAATTCTCTGTCATATACAGAGGTACCATACTCTGGAATTCTTATCTTACATTGCCAAAACCACATCATCCATCAATAACTTCAAGCGAAGACTAACTCTCACACTGAAACACAAACACACATGCACACACACACAGACATATTCAAACATGTTTTTTCTTTTATACTGAGTATATCATGTGCAATTATAATTAATAAGCTTAATTTTGTTTAACTGCATTGTTGGTTAGGGCTTGTAAGTAAGCATTTCACTGTTGTATTCGGCGCATGTAGATTTTGTTTAAACTTTCTTTTGTACTTATTTGTGGTGTGGTTTTTATAGGGCTTCCAAGCTCACCTGCACAACTTTTTTTTTACCAGTTTATTTTATCTGTACTGTTTAGTCTTTCACTTATATTCTTTCATGCCAATAAAAACAACTTAAAACCTCATTCATAATGTTTCCATGGGGATTTGTTTCAGTTTCTTGATGGTTGCATGCCTATCAGTAACCGGAAGAAGCAATTTCATAAATGCTTCAACTGCAACATCAGGTTGTTCCTCATTACACAAATCAAACCAATAAATTGGTTTCACATCTTTGACATATACTGTAATTGGAAAACCTCTTGTATGATCGCTTATACACAATTTTGGGTCCAGTCTTTGAAAAATATTTTTTCGAGATATGGCTATTATATTTTCATCACTACATCCGATGGGAGTGGATACAGTTTTAGAGCTAATTGTTACAGCATTAGTAAAGATATGGTCAATACATGTGGATGATTTAGTTCCTGTTCTGTTTGTAAATACCCTGGCACAGTAGGTTGACTGATAAACCAAACAAGATTGCAGGCATCGGTTACAGTTTAAAACTTATTTTTGAGTGGATAGCTTGATGACAACCAGTCAAAATTACATCTCTGTTGACATTGCATAAATTATTGAATATTTCCCACATATAGTCCAAATACTGACTTTTAGCACTCAGAGGTCGAAAGCAACTTCCTACGAGAATAAAATGTTGGTGAGGCAGATGAACCTGTAGCCATATTCCTTGAAAATCATCTGACATGGGATCTTCTCAGCTTAACAGGAATATGACTCTGGACATATACAGTGCATTCAGAAAGTATTCAGACCCCTTGAAATGGTATAAATACAAGATTGCTTAGAACTGTGCTATTTGGTCTATTAATGCAAGACTCAATGGGGGTTACCAGTTGTGGGCAAGGACTATTATCCCATCACTTTTTTACATACCTTTTTGATGTTAGCACTCAGCATCCAAGCTCCTTTCCTGTTCATGTGCAGGCCGTCCCTTTTTAGGAGCTGCGGTCACTCCCAAAACAGATTGAAATTGTCAGGCTGGCTGCCAGCTGAAGGCGGACCAGATGAGTGGACATAGGTAGAGGGACTGATGTTGTCGCCCTATTTCTTGATGTTGGTGATCACTTGCCTGTCATCGGGGTCTCCAGGACCAGACCGGGATCCTAGGGCTGGACTGTCCATTTCCAGCGGTGCAAAGCTGTTTGCCAGGTGGAGCAAATCCTCCAAGGCAGGAAAGAGCCACCCAGTCTCAGTTGTGTTGAACAAGCCACTTGCTCTGAGAAGTGGGACAGATTGACTTCGTCCAACTCTCCACCACCCTGGGTGAGAGAGAAGTTTAGCACTGAGATACAGAATGTTAAGCCTGGGCTATAGCTACATTGGTGAGCTCATCAACGAGGCTCTCCTTCTGCTTCAGCTCATCGGATATTCGGTGAACGTCCTTCTGTAGCCACCCAATATCAACCCCTACCCAGTCACAGGGGGCGGCAGGGTAGCCTAGTGGTTGGAGCGTTGGACTAGTAACCGGAAGGTTGAAAGTTCAAACCCCCGAGCTGACAAGGTACAAATCTGTCGTTCTGGCCCTGAACAGGCAGTTAACCCACTGTTCCTAGGCCGTCATTGAAAATAAGAATTTGTTCTTAACTGACTTGCCTGGTTAAATAAAGGTAAAACACCAAAGGCACTTTTTACAGACATACACTACCCCTGTTCCGTACGAGCTCGGTCTTCCACTGTATCCATCTGGTCAGTGAACATTTCACTGTGGTCGCATTGGACCAATCAATGGTTAGAGAGTTGTTGGGTGGGGTTGAATGAGGTCCTCTCCTTTGTGTGTGAATCCTAACAATCATCCCTTCCTGTCTCACCCTCTGATCTTTCTGTGTGTGTCACCCTGTCCCAGTATCTCTCCCACTGCTCAGATTAAAGCATTAGACCCACCCCTCTCCTCCTCTCCTCAGGGAACATGTTTTTGTGTCACATTTAGCCCCATCCACAGACCTGATTCAGGGGAGATACAGGGGAGGCTACTCCACAGTACTCTACTGTAGTGGTTCTAGCTAGTCCCAGCATGTGGGTGTGTGTGAAGTGTGGGGGTCAGAAAGACCCTGTCATTTACACAAGGGAGGCAGTGAGAGAGGGAGAGGTTGAAGGAGGGGGGGTGAAAGAAGGAGGGGGGAGTGGAAAGGGGAATGGAGAAAGAGATGGAAAGGTGTTAGATCATTTGATCAATAGCTCTGGGCTATGATCTAAGGCCTGTTACGTTGTTAGATATTTGTGTGTCCCAAATGGTACCCTAGTCCCTATATAGTGCACTACTTTTGACCAGAGCCCCACTGAGGGGGATGGGCCAGAGGTCAGAGCTTCCCATTCTGTTATTCACATGGGTCCCACTCCATTTAATCCCATTTTTCATAGAGAAAGAATAAAAAGCTGAAGGTGATTTCACCCCGAAGGAGAGGGGGGGGACCTTCCCACATCCCCCTTCCTCTCCTCTTCATTCTCCTTCTCCTCCTCCTTTTCTCTTATTAAACCCAGCATCCTAATACTTGGATATCACAGAGTGGGATGAATGAGAGAGAGAGAGCGGGGGAGAGAGAGAGAAGACGAAGAGAGAGAGGGAAGGTGGATTGTCAGATTTGAATATCTCAGCATTAAAATGCACAAAAGCGGGAGAGAGTGTCTTGAGGGGAAGCTTTGACATCTCCTTCACTCTCATGCTTTCAAGTCAGACGAGTTCTCTGCTGTCACTATAACCCCTGGTGGGGAGGAGAGAAGGAGGAGGGGGGGGGAGACTGGGAGGAGAGGGTGGCAGAGGAGAGAAAAGGACAGGAGAGAATGAGAGGATAGGTGAGAGAAGAAAAGGAAAAGAGAGTATTTAAAATGATGTATTTATTCAGGTTAAATACATTGAGTCCATGGTCTCATTCACAAGGATGCCCTGATCACAGTAACATAACAATCAAATACAATAGAAACAAAACAGCAATCAATATAATATCAATATAAATAAATAAAAATACAGCACCGCACAACATTTAAGAAAAACAGTTACATCCCTCAATCAATACTTTAAATTGCCCAAGAGGAACCAGAACATTCAATTGTAATGAGGTATAGTAAATTGTTTCAGCAATGAGGTGCATTAAAAACTAAAGGCAGATTTACCTAATTCGGTGGAGACCCGAGGAACCTCAAGAGTTAACCAACCCTATGAACTGGTTCGGTAACTCATGGTTTTATACTTCAACAACGAAGTTGGGTAAGTTGGAAGCTTGTGTAGTAGAGCTTTGTAAACAAAAAGAGAATAGTGAAGTGATCTACGGGACTTTAATGAGGACCAGTCAACGTTTTGATACAGCATGCAGGTATGAATATTATAACTGTCACCTGGGATAAAACAAACGGCACTATGGTCAAATCAAATCAAATTGTATTGGTCACATAAACGTGTTCAGCAGATGTTATTGCGGGTATAGCGAAATGCTTGTGTTTTTAGCTCCGACAGTGCAGTAGTATCTAGTAGTACAAGTAATATCTAACAATTTCCCCAACATATACCAAATACACACAAATCTAAGTAAAGGAATATATTTAAGAATATATAAATATATGGATGAACAATGTCAGAGCGGCATAGACTAAGATAAAGTTCAATAGTATAAAGTACAGTATATGCATATGAGATTAGTAATACAAGATATGTAAACATTATTAAAGTGACTAGTGTTTCATTTATTAAAGTGGCCAGTGATTTCAAGTCTATGTATATAGGCAGCAACCTCTGATATTCTAGTGATGGCTATTTAACAGTCTGATGGCCTTGAGATAGAAGCTGTTTTTCAGTCTCTCGGTCCCAGCTTTGATGCACCTGTACTGACCTCGCCTTCTGGATGATAGCGGGGTGAACGGGCAGTTGCTCAGGTGGTTGTTGTCCTTGATGGTCTTTTTGGCATTTCTGTGACATCAGGTGCTGTCGGTGTCCTGGAGGGCAGGTAGCTTGCCCCTGGTGATGCGTTTGGCACCACCTTCTGGAGAGCCATGCGGTTGCGGGCGGTGCAGTTGCCGTATCAGGCTCTGATACAGTGCGACAGGATGCTCTCAATTGTGCATCTGTAAAAGTTTGTGATGGTTTTAGGTGCTGAGCCAAATTTCTTCCGACCCCTGAGTTTGAAGAAGCTCTATTGCGCCTTCTTCACCACACTGTCTGTGTGGGTGGATCATTTCAGTTTGTCAGTGATGTGTACGCCGAGGAACTTGAACCTTTCCACCTTCTCCACTGCGGTCCCACCGATATGCTTGCGGGGTGCTCCCACTGCTGTTTCCTGAAGTCCACGATCATCTCCTTTGTTTTGTTGACGTTGATTGAGAGGTTATTTTCCAGAGCCCTCACCTCATCCCTGTAGAATGTCTCGTCATTGCTGGTAATCCAGCATACTACTGTTGTGCCGTCTGCAAACTTGATGATTGAGTTGGAAGTGTGCATGGCCACACAGTCAGGGGGTACAGGAGGGGGCTGAGCACACACCCTTGTGGGGCTCCAGTGTTGAGTTTCAGTGAAGTGGAAGAGTTGTTTCCTACTTTCACCATCTTGGGGTAGCCCATCAGGAAGTTCAGGACCCAGTAGCACATGGTGGGGTTTAGACCTAGTGCCTCGAGCTTAATGATGAGCTTGGCGGGTACGATGGTGATGAATGCTGAGCTATAGTCAAAGAACAGCATTCTTACATAGGTATTATTTTTGTCCAGATGGGATAGGGCAGTGTGCAGTGTGATGGCGATTGCATCGTCTGTGGGTCTTTTGGAGTTTCTAGGGTGACAGGTAAGTTAGAGGTGATATATATTTTTATTTAATTAAAAAAAAGAATTCACCTTTATTAAGTTAACCAGGTAAGCTAGTTGAGAACAGGTTCTCATTTACAACTACGACCTGGCCAAGATAAAGCAAAGCAGTGTGACACAAACAACAACACAGAGTAACACATGGTATAAACAAGCGTACAGTCAATAACACAATAGAAAAAAATAAAGTCTATATACAGTGTGTGCAAATGGCGTGAGGAGGTAAGGCAATAAACCGGCCATAGTAGCGAAGTAATTCACAATTTAGCAGATTAACACTGGAGTGATAAATGAGCAGATGATGAAGTGTAAGTAGAGATACTGGTGTGCAAAAGAGCAGAAAAGTACATAAATACAATATGGGGATGAGGTAGTTAGATTGGGTGGGCTATTTATAGAAGGACTATGTACAGCTGCAGCAATCAGTTAGCTGGTCAGATAGCCGATGTGTAAAGTTAGTGAGGGAGATATAAGTCTCCATTTTCAGCGATTTTTGCAAATCGTTCCAGTCACTGGCAGCAGAGAACTGGAAGGAAAGTCGGCCAAAGTAGGTGTTGGCTTTGGGGATGACCAGTGAGATATACCTGCTGGGGCGCGTGCTAAGGGTGAGTGTTGTTATCGTGACCAGTGAGCTGAGATAAGCCGGAGCTTTACCTAGCATAGACTTATAGATTACCTGGAGCCAGTGGGTCTGGCGACAAATATGTAGCAAGGGTCAGCCGACCAGAGCATATAGGTCACAGTGGTGGGTGGTATAAGGGGCTTTGGTAACAAAACGGATGGCACTGTGATAGACTGCATCCAGTTTGCTGAGTAGAGTATTGGAAGCTATTTTGTAGATGACATCACCGAAGTCGAGGATCAGTAGGATAGTCAGTTTTACGAGGGTAAGTTTGGCGGAGTGAGTGAAGGAGGCTTTGTTGCGAAATAGGAAGCCGATTCTAGATTCAATTTTAGATTGGAGATGTTTAATATGAGTCTAGAAGGAGAGTTTATAGTCTAGCCAGACACATAGGGATTTGTAGTTGTCCACATATTCTAGGTCAGAACCGTCCAGGGTAGCGATGCTAGTCGGGTGGGCGGGTGCGGGCAGCGAACAGTTGAAAAGAATGCATTTGGTTTTACTAGCGTTTAAGAGAAGTTGGAGGCCACGGAAGGAGTGTTGTATGGCATTGAAGCTCGTTTGGAGGTTAGTTAACCCAGTGTCCAAAGAAGGGCCAGATGTATACAGAATGGTATCGTCTGCGTAGAGGTGAATCAGGGAATCACCTTCAGCAAGAGCGACACCATTGATATATACAGAGAAAAGAGTCGGCCCTAGAATTGAACTCTGTGGTACCCCCTTAGACTGCCAGAGGTCCGGACAACAGGCCCTCCGATTTGACATACTGAACTCTGTCTGCGAAGTAGTTGGTGAACCAGGCGTAGCAGTCATTTGAGAAGGCTATTGAATCTGCCGATAAGAATACGGTGACTGACAGAGTCGAAAGCCTTGGCCAGGTCGATGAAGACGGCTGCACAGTACTGTCTTTTATTGATGGCGGTTATGATATCGTTTAGTATCTTGAGCGTGGCAGAGGTGCACCCGTGACCAGCTCGGTAAATCGGATTGCACAGCAGAGAAGGTACGGTGGGATTCGTAAGGGTCGGTGATCTGTTTATTAACTTGGCTTTCAAAGACTTTAGAGAGGCAGGGCAGGATGGATATAGGTCTATAACAGTTTGGGTCAAGAGTGTCACCCCCTTTGAAGAGGGGGATGACCGCGGCAGCTTTCCAATCTTTAGGGATCTCAGACGATACAAAAGAGAGGTTTAACAGACTGGTAATAGGGGTTTCAACAACATCAGCGGATCATTTTAGAAAGAGAGGGTCCAGATTGTTTACCCTAGCTGATTAGTACGGGTACAGGTTTTGCAGCTCTTTAAAAACATCTGCTGTCTGGATTTGGGTGAAGGAAAGCTGTGGAGGCTCGGGCAAGTAGCTGCAGGGGGCGGAGCTGTTGGCCGGTGTTTGGGTAGCCAGGAGGAAATCATGGCCAGCCGTAGAGAAATGCTTATTGAAACCTTCGATTATCATGGTTTTATTGGTGGTGACCATGTTACCTAGCCTCAGTGCAGTGGGCAGCTGGGAGGAGGTGCTCTTGTTCTAGATGGACTTTATGGTGTCCCAAAACTTTTTGGAGTGGGAGCTACAGGATGCAAATTTCTGTTTGAAAAAGCTAGCCTTTGCTTTCCTGACTGACGACTGCGTGTATTAGTTCCTGACTTCCCTGAACAGTTCCATATCGCAGGGACTATTCGATGCTATTGCAGTCCGCCACAGGATGTTTTTGTGCTGGTCAAGGGCAGTCAGGTCTGGAGTGAACCAAGGGTGATATCTGTTCTTAGTTCTACATTTTTGAATGGTGCATGCTTATTTCAGATTGTGAGGAAATTACTTTTAAAGAACGATCAGGCATCCTCGACTGACGGGATGAGGTCAATATCCTTCCAGGATACCCGGGCCAGGTCGAATAGAAAGGCCTGCTCGCAGAAGTGTTTTAGGGAGTGTTTGACAGTGATGAGGGGTGGTCGTTTGACCGCGGACCCATAGCGGATGCAGGCAATGAGGCAGTGATCGCTGAGATCCTGGTTGAAAACAGCAGAGGTATATTTGGAGGGCAAGTTGGTCTAGATAATATCTATGAGGGTGCCCATGTTTACAGATTTAGGGTTGTACCTGGTGGGTTCCTTGATGATTTGTGTGAGATTGAGGGCATCTAGCTTAGATTGTAGGACTCCCGGGGTGTTAAGCATATCCCAGTTTAGGTCACCTAACAGAACAAACTCAGAAGATAGATGAGGGGCAATTAATTCACATATGGTGTCCAGGGCACAGCTGGGAGCTGAGGGGGGTCTATAACAGGCGGCAACAGTGAGAGACTTATTTCTGAGAGGTTAATGTTTAAAATTCGAAGCTCGAACTGTTTGGGCATAGACCTGAAAAGTATGACAGAACTTTGCAAGCTATCTCTGCATGATCTCGGATTAGTCTCTCAAAGCACTTCTTGATGACAGAAGTGATTTCTACGGTGCGATAGTAATTTCGTTCAGTTACCTTTGCTTTCTTGGGTACAGGAACAATGGTGGCCATTTTGAGGCATGTAGGGACAGCTGACTAGGATAGGGAGAGACTGAATATGTCCGTAAACACACCATCCAGCTGGTCTGTGCATGCTCTGAGGAAGCGGCTATGGATGCCTTATGGGCCGGCAGCCTTGTGCGGGTTTACACGCTTAAATGTCTTACTCACGTTGGCCAAGGAGAAGGAGAGCCCACAGTCCTTGGTAGCGGCCCGTGTTGGTGGCACTTTGTTATCCTCAAAGTTTAGCTTGTCCAGAAGCAAGACGTCGGTGTCCGCGACGTGTCTTGTTTTCCTTTTGCAGTCCCTGATTGTCTGTACACCCTGCCACACACGTCTCGTGTCTGAGTCATTGAATTGCGACTCCACTTTGTCTGTATTCTGACGTTTTGTCTGTTTGATTGCCTTGCAAAGGGAATAACTACACTATTTGTATTCTACCATATTCCCAGTCACCTTGACATGTTTAAATGCGGTGGTATGTGCTTTCAATTTTGCATGACTGCTGCCATCTATCCATGGTTTCTGGTTAGGTTAGGTTTTAATTGTCACCGTGTGTACAACTCCTATACATTTCCTCATAAACTCAGTCACCGTATCAGTATATTCGTCAATATTATTCTTGGAAGCTACCTGGATTATATCCCAGTCCGCGTGATCAAAACAATCTTGAAGTGTGGATTCTGATTGGTCAGACCAGCGTTGAAAAGTTCTTAGCATGGGTACTTCCTGTTTGATAGAACTTCGGTAGCCTTTTCCTCAAATTTACTTTGTTTTAAAGCCCAGCTACAATAAATGCGTCCTCAGGATATGTGGTTCTAGTTTGCATAAAGTCCAGTGAAGTTCTTTGAGGACCGTTGTGGTATTGACTTGAGGGGGGATATACACGGCCGTGACTATAACCAAAGAAAATTATTTTAGGAGATTATTCAGTCGGCATTTGATTGTGAGGATATCTAGGTCAGGTGAACAAAAGGACTTGAGTTCCTGTATGTTATCACAATTACACCATGAGTCGTTAATCATGAACCATACACCCCTGCTCTTCTTCTTCCGGAGAGATATTTATTCCTGTCTGTGCGATGAACTGAGAATCCAACTGGCTGGACTGACTCAGACAGTATATCCAGAGAGAGCCATGTTTCCGTGAAACAGAGTAGGTTACAATTCCTGATGCCTCTCTGGAAATAAACCCTCTCCCTGAGCTCTTCAACTTTATTATCCAGAGACTGAGTATTAGCGAGTAATACACTCGGAAGCGGTGGGTGGTATGCGAACTAGAAGACCACTCCGAGTACCTCTCCTCCAACGGCGTTATTTCGGGTCTGCCTCTGGAATCAGTTGAATTGCCCTGGGGGGTGCGAACAAAGGATCCGCTTCGGGAAAGTCGTATTCTTGGTCGTAATGCTGGAAGTGTTGGTGAGTTACCGCTGCTCTGATATCCAATACTTCTTCCCGGCTGTATGTAATAATACAAAAAAATTCTGGGCTAACAATGTAAGAAATAATACATAAAACCACAAAATACTGCAAAGTTTCCTAAGAGCTAGAAGCAAGGTAGCCCTCTCTGCCAGAGCCATTTTTTTTTACATGGCATCCAAAGGTATTAAGAGTAGTGGCTGCTGCATTCTGGTAATGGGTGTCACTACAGTCAAGAAGTGGCAGGAACATTGACTGTACAGTCTGCTTCATGCTGTTTAGGGAGAGGCCAGATCTATTCTAAAATAATAAGCCCCCATTAAATATTAGTTTTTTTAACTAGCTCATCAGTCTGTTTTTTAAATGTAAATCCTTGTCAATCAAATCTCAAAACTTTTTTTTGTCTTGCCCACATTAAGTAAACTACATAACCAAAACTATGTGGACAACTGCTCGTCGAACTTATCATTCAAAAATCACGCCAGTAATATGGAGTTTGTCCCGCCTTTACTGATATAACAGCCTCCACTCTTCTGGGAAGGCTTTCCACTAGATGTTGGAACATTGCTGCTGGGATTTGCTTCCATAAAACCTCAACAGCATAGTGAGGCCGGGCACTGATGTTGGGTGATTAGGCCTGGCTCGCAGTCGACGTTCCAATTAATCCCAAAGGTGTTTGATGGGGTTGAGGACAGGGCTCTGTGCAGGCCAGCCAAGTTCTTCCACACAGATCTGAACAAATAATATCTGTATGGATCTCGCTTTATGCACGGAGCCATTGTCATGCTGAATTAGGAAAGGGCCTTCCAACCTGTTGCCACAAAGTTGGAAGCACGGTATCGTCTAGAATATCATTGTATGTCTCAGTGTTATGATTTTCCTTCACTGGAACTAAGGGGCCTAGCCCAAACCATGAAAAACAGCCCCAGCCCATTATTCCTCCTCCACCAAACTTTACAGTTGTTAGCTCTAGCAGGGCAGAAATTTGATGAACTGACTTGTTGGAAAGGTGGCATTCTATGACGGTGCCACATTGACAGTAAGGACATTCTACTGCCCATGTTGGGCTATGGAGATTGCATGGCTGTGTGCTCTATTTTATATACCTGTCAGCAACGGTTGTGTGGCTGAAATAGCCAAAGCCACTAATTTGAAGGGTGTCCACATACTGTTCATACATAGTGTACAATGCCTTGTCTACAGTTGGGACAATGGCATACATAACAGTATCGTTTGCATACAGACAAACGTTTTAACAATTACACCAATATTATTTATGTAAATTGTAAAAAGAACAGGTCCCAATACAGACCCTTGAAATTTGGAAAGGCAAGATCATCTGGAAATTAGATGGTAGTTATCTAAGTCAGAAGGATCTCCTCCTTTAAGTAGGAGGACATGTGCCGCTTTCGAGATCTTAATGATAACACCAGAGGTAATCGATTCTGCAATAAGTGGGGCAGAGAGCTTCAGTAAGAATTGATCAAGTGAATCAGCCCTATGGATTTTTTTTTTACATCAATCTTTAGCAAAGCCCTTACTACATCATAGACATCAAAGGAAAGGAAAATAAAGTATGTGAGTCTGTTAGTGCATCATTCTCTACAATCTATTCTGAGGTGACTAAAGGACTCCCTCTAGTGGAATGAGAAGAATTTTCAGAGCCTATCCTTTCAAACAGGTGGCCAGCTGAAGCAAAATGGTTGTTAAAAGCACCAAAAAATTCAATTTTGTCTAGTTTAAGGCTATCAAAAGCTGTTGGGAAAATGAGGGGGTGGAGTTTTGTTTAAAAGATTTTACCACTTTTCAGAAGTTAGCTCAATTACCACCACTCTCTGATACACAATTCAGTTAATATGTTGATTTTGCTTTTCTAACCAGAGATAGACATCCATTTCTCAAATGTCTGAAAGACTGCCAATCAGTCAGTCTAGCTTTAGCTCAAGCTTAAATTCGTTCCTGTAATTCCAGAGACAATTCATTCATGAACCAAGAATTTGATCAAACAGGAACATCAAACAATGAAGGGCCTGATCGGAGTCAGTGATCAAGTGCCTTCCCAAAGTATTCACACCCCTTGAGTTTTTCTACATTTTGTTCTGTTAAAGTGTGGGATTAAAATGGATTTAACCCTCCTGCTGTGGTCCGGTCGAATTGGACCGAATTACAAGTTTTCTCTCTGAAAAATGTAGTTCACTTATTCTGATTGTCTTAAGGTTCCATGACTTTGTCTACACAGGGCATCTGAACACACAAAATACATTTTGTTGATTTTCATTAAATTTTGGGTGTTATATCATTTGTACACCTGTGGTGATCCCGGTCAAAAATGACCAGTCATTAGAAATGAATGGGTGAGACTACAATTAGAGTATAAAATTGAGTTCAGGCACATGCCATCATCCTCAGATTCCACTTCCTCTCCCAGACCCCCAGATGCATGTGTGTTTGAGCACACGCACACACACACACACACACACACACACACACACACACACACACACACACACACACACACACACATACACACATACACAATTAACACTAACAATACTTCCATACACAGTTTTTATGTGAGTAAAAGTCATACCGTAAAAAATCACGACACCTGTGATAGAAACAGGTCGTTTCTGGACATTTTTATAAATGTTGACAGACAGTTCGTGCTGGTCAAATTAACTATGCGGGTTATGGCACAAATATTGATATAATATTGATATAATAATCATCATATCGAGGTAAACTAGGAGTCATGTGATAATATGGTGTGTGGTCCTCCCACTATGAATTGGGAAACCATGCAGTTTTTTAGGCTACAGATTAAATACGTTATGATGAACTTCACAGGTTGGTTAAAGTGCACAGTGATCTTGATGCTCCTTTCCAATAAATGTGGAGGGTCTTATTCCATAAAAAAGTGTTTGATATAGATCCAAATAGGATTGTAAAAATAGCGGAACCCTTTTTGGTGCATTATAGAACCTTTTTTTATAGTTCTTTATAGCACCATACAGGTTCCATTTATAATCTTAGGAGCATGGTTAAAAGTTCCATTATAGCACTATGGTCACAAGCCAAAGACCCCTTACTTGGCAACATACAAACCATTTGTTTTTAGTGTGTACTGTAAGAGAGAGAGAGAGAGAGAGAGAGAGAGAGAGAGAGAGACTTCTCAAACTTTGTTGATCTACAACAAGCTTTTAAATCAATTTCGCATGTGAGCCTGCTATACAAATTGATGGAAAGCAGTGTTGGGTGAAAAAACCTACAACATTATGAAATCCATGTACACAAACAATATGTGTGCAGTTTAAATGAGCAAGAAACCCACACATTTCTTTCCACAGAGCCGTGGAGTGAAACAGGAATGCAGCTTGAGCCCACCCTCTTCAACATATATACAGTGGGGCAAAAACGTATTTATTCAGCCACCAATTGTGCAAGTTCTCCCATGATGAGAGAGGCCTGTCATTTTCGTCATAGGTACACTTCAACTATGACAAACAAAATTTGAAAAAAAATCCTGAAAATCACATTGCAGACTTTTTTATGAATTTATTTGCAAATTATGGTGGAAAATAACAAAAGTTTATCTCAATACTTTGTTATATACCCTTTGTTGGCAATGACAGAGGTCAAACGTTTTCTGTAAGTCTTCACAAGGTTTTCACACACTGTTGCTGGTATTTTGGCCCATTCCTCCATGCAGATCTCCTCTAGAGCAGTGATGTTTTGGGGCTGTTGCTGGGCAACACGGACTTTCAACTCCCTCCAAAGATTTTCTATGGGGTTGAGATCTGGAGACTGGCTAGGCCACTCCAGGACCTTGAAATGCTTCTTACGAAGCCACTCCTTCGTTGCCCGGGCGGTGTGTTTGGGATCATTGTCATGCTGAAAGACCCAGCCATGTTTCATCTTCAATACCCTTGCTGATGGTAGGCTTTGTTACTTTGGTCCCAGCTCTCTGCAGGTCATTCACTAGGTCCCCCTGTGTGGTTCTGGGATTTTTGCTCACCGTTCTTGTGATCATTTTGAACCCACGGGGTGAGATCGTGCGTGGAGCCCCAGATCGAGGGAGATTATCAGTGGCTTTGTATGTCTTCCATTTCCTAATAATTGTTCCCACAGTTGATTTCTTCAAACCAAGCTGCTTACCTATTGCAGATTCAGTCTTCCCAGCCTGGTGCAGGTCTACAATTCTGTTTCTGGTGTCCTTTGACAGCTCTTTGGTCTTGGCCATAGTGGAGTTTGGAGTGTGACTGTTTGAGGTTGTGGACAGGTGTCTTTTATACTGATAACAAGTTCAAACAGGTGCCATTAATACAGGTAACGAGTGGAGGACAGAGGAGCCTCTCAAAGAAGTAGTTACAGGTCTGTGAGAGACAGAAATGTTGCTTGTTTGTAGGTGACCAAATACTTATTTTCCACCATAATTTGCAAATAAATTCATAAAAAATCCTACAATGTGATTTTCTGGATTTTTTTTCTCATTTTGTCTGTCATAGTTGAAGTGTACCTATGATGAAAATTACAGGCCTCTCATCTTTTTAAGTGGGAGAACTTGCACAATTGGTGGCTGACTAAATACTTTTTTGCCCCACTGTATTGGCAAGGGCACTAGAACAGTCTGCAGCACCCGGCCTCACCCTACTAGAATCTGAAGTCAAATGCCATCTGTCTTCTTATGATCTGGTGCTTCTATCCTCAACCAAAGAGGACCAAAAGCAGCACCCAGATCTTCTGCCCATATTCTGTTAGACCTGGGCCCTGACATTAGATCTCAGTAAGACAATAATAATGGTGTTCCAAAAAAGGTTCAATTGCCTGCCAGGAGCACAAATGCAAATTCCATCTAGACACCGTTGCCTTAAAGCACACAAAAAACTATACATACCTCGACATAAACATTAACACCACAGGTAACTTCCACAACGCTGTGAATGATTTGATAGACAAGGTAAGAAGGGCCTTCTATGCCATCAAAAAAACATCAAATTTGACATACCAACTAGGATCTGGCTAAAAATACTTGAATCAGTTATAGGACCCATTGCCCTTTATGGTTGTGAGGACTGGGGTCCGCTCACCAACCAAGAATTCACAACACCACATTGAGACTTTGCATGCAGAATTCTGCAAAAATATCCTCTGTGCACAACGTAAAACACCAAATAATGCATGCAGAGCATAATTAGACCGATACCATAGCAGATAATTATCAAAATCCAGAAAAGAGATGTTAAATTCTACAACCACCTAAAAGGAAATGATTCCCAAACCTTCTATAACAAACCCATCACCTAAGGATAGATTAACCTTGTCACGTAGAGTAGGCCAGATGGCTAAACTGGATAACATAACCTCTATAAAAAATAAAAAGATGGCGGAACCGCAAAAGTTCTTCTGTGCAAAGGTGTTTATTTACAAGTGATTCCGGAACAGAAAATAACAGTACTGCCATCAACGTCTACCTTATGGGACAGCTTAACAACAATGCTGCCCCATCCACAGCTCAATCCAAAAAATCCCCCTTAGAGAGTGGAGAGAGGCTCCTTTTGTAGGGCTAGCCCCTCCCCTCAGAACAATTAACCCTAATTAATTAATCAATTAACAATACAAACCTACATTTTCCATAAACTAAACATACTAAAGGATATACATTGCAACACGGTTTTAAACAATATCACAACATAACATTTACAACATTACATCATTACTGACAATATCTTTCAATATGCCCATATGCATTAATGAGCCATTTGGGACAGGCACCATAAAGCCAACCCAATTCCCTTAGCTTGGGTCCTTTTCCAGCATACCCAGAAGCTACAGAGATGGAGAGAGAGGAACAGAACAAACAAACAATGCGCTCATCCACAACATTGATAAGTATAATAATTATTGTATCTCTCAAATATGAACATTGACAAGTGTGAAATGCATGCACCAAGACAGAAGTTAAATTGTGTGTCGACCCACATTGTTAACTTATGGTATAATGGCGCAGGGAGGAGTGATGAATATGTGTGTGCGTTAAAGAACCAAATGCTGCCCGCGGCCAGTGACGGACTTCTACGTCACATTACCTTCCTCCTCTCCTGAAGCGCCCATGTTCGGGAGCCTTGATAGGTAGTCCGCAGTAACGTTCTCTTTTCCTGCCTTGTGACGGACACAGAACCTGAAGGGCTGGAGCTCCAGATACCACCTGGTCACACGAGAATTCCGGTCCTTCATGGTCTGGATCCAGGTCAGTGCTCTGTGGTCCGTGTGCAGGTCAAATTCCCTCCCAAGAAGGTAGTAACGGAGGCTATCTAGGGCCCACTTTATAGCCAGGCACTCCTTTTCGATTGTAGAATACCTGGTTTCCCTGGGCAACAGCTTCCGACTCAGGTACAGCACAGGAAGCTCTTCTCTTGGCTCCCCTTGGGCTAGTACAGCTCCAATTCCTACAGCCGAAGCGTCCACCTGCACGAGAAATCTCTTCTTAAAATCAGGGGTCTGGAGAACAGGGAATGAGCACAGTCGTTTTTTCAGTGTCATGAAGGCTTCCTCACACTCCTCAGTCCACTTCACAGGGTTGCTGGCCCCCTTCGAAGTGAGGTTGGTCAGAGGGACAGCGATGGTCGAAAACTGTGGAATGAATCTCCGGTACCACCCTGCCAGACCTAGGAAGGACTTCACCTGTGTCTTGGTTCTGGGTTGAGGGCTATTCCTGATGGACTCCACTTTCTCCACCTGAGGCCGAACTTCACCCTTACCCAGCTGGTAACCCAGGTACTTTGTCTCCTGTTTCGCCCACTCACACTTCAAATCAAATTTTATTTGTCACATACACATGGTTAGCAGATGTTAATGCGAGTGTAGCGAAATGCTTGTGCTTCTAGTTCCGACAATGCAGTAATAACGAGCAAGTAATCTAACTAACAATTCAAAAAAAAACTACTGTCATACACAGTGTAAGGGGATAAAGAATATGTACATAAGGATATATGAATGAGTGATGGTACAGAGCAGCATAGGCAAGATACAGTAGATGATATCGAGTACAGTATATACATATGAGATAAGTATGTAAACCAAGTGGCATAGTTAAAGTGGCTAGTGATACATGTATTACATAAGGATGCAGTCGATGATATAGAGTACAGTATCAACGTATGCATATGAGATGAACAATGTAGGGTAAGTAACATTATATAAGGTAGCATTGTTTAAAGTGGCTAGTGATATATTTACATAATTTCCCATCAATTCCCATGATTAAAGTGGCTGGAGTAGAGTCAGTGTCATTGACAGTGTGTTGGCAGTAGCCACTCAATGTTAGTGGTGGCTGTTTAACAGTCTGATGGCCTTGAGATAGAAGCTGTTTTTCAGTCTCTCGGTCCCAGCTTTGATGCACCTGTACTGACCTCGCCTTCTGGATGACAGCGGGGTGAACAGGCAGTGGCTCGGGTGGTTGATGTCCTTGATGATCTTTATGGCCTTCCTGTAGCATCGGGTGGTGTAGGTGTCCTGGAGGGCAGGTAGTTTGCCCCCGGTGATGCGTTGTGCAGACCTCACTACCCTCTGGAGAGCCTTACGGTTGAGGGCGGTGCAGTTGCCATACCAGGCGGTGATACAGCCCGCCAGGATGCTCTCGATTGTGCATCTGTAGAAGTTTGTGAGTGCTTTTGGTGACAAGCCGAATTTCTTCAGCCTCCTGAGGTTGAAGAGGCGCTGCTGCGCCTTCCTCACGATGCTGTCTGTGTGAGTGGACCAATTCAGTTTGTCTGTGATGTGTATGCCGAGGAACTTAAAACTTGCTACCCTCTCCACTACTGTTCCATCGATGTGGATGGGGGGTGTTCCCTCTGCTGTTTCCTGAAGTCCACAATCATCTCCTTAGTTTTGTTGACGTTGAGTGTGAGGTTATTTTCCTGACACCACACTCCGAGGGCCCTCACCTCCTCCCTGTAGGCCGTCTCGTCGTTGTTGGTAATCAAGCCTACCACTGTTGTGTCGTCCGCAAACTTGATGATTGAGTTGAGGCGTGCATGGCCACGCAGTCGTGGGTGAACAGGAGTACAGGAGGGGCTCAGAACGCACCCTTGTGGGGCCCCAGTGTTGAGGATCAGCGGGGAGGAGATGTTGTTGCCTACCCTCACCACCTGGGGGCGGCCCGTCAGGAAGTCCAGTACCCAGTTGCACAGGGCGGGGTCGAGACCCAGGGTCTCGAGCTTGATGACGAGCTTGGAGGGTACTATGGTGTTGAATGCCGAGCTGTAGTCGATGAACAGCATTCTCACATAGGTATTCCTTCATGGATCTTCCCCAGGACGCTGCTAAGATGCTGTATGTGCTCCTCCCAGGAGTGGCTGTAGATCACCACGTCGTCCAAGTAAGCAGCACAGTAATCGTCACAGTCCTGGAGGACCTTGTCCATCAGCCTCTGGAAAGTCGCAGGGGCCCCATGAAGGCCAAACGGCATGACCTTGAACTGGAACAGGCCCATTGGTGTCCGGAATGCAGTGCAGGCCTTGGATTGTTCATCCAGGGGCACCTGCCAGTACCCTTTGCAGAGATCCAATGTGGTGATGTAATGAGCTCTACCTATTCTCTCCAGTAAGTCGTCAATGCGGGGCATGGGATAGGCATCAAACTGGGAGATGGCATTCACCTTACGGAAGTCCATGCAGACGCGCAAAGAGCCATCCTTCTTTGGGACAATGACAATAGGGCTGCTCCATTCACTTGAAGATGGCTCGACAACATCCATCTCTATCATGGTGTGGACCTCTTCCTTGAGGGCTACCACCAGCCTCTCAGGCACACGGTAAGGATGCTGGTGGACAGGGTTCTGGCCAGGTTTCAAACGAATGACGTGTTCCAGGACTTTGGTTCTTCCTGGTCTGACTGAAGAGGGCCGGATACTTGCCAAACAGCTGCTTCAGCTCATCTTGCTTGTCTTCTTCCAGGTGAGCCAGTATGACTTCTGCTCGTTCTTTCCATGCCTCTGTGACTCCATCCGACTCATCCTCTTCTACTCTGCGGACCAGAAAGGACTTTCCTTTGGAGAGTTCCTCTTTCTCCTCCCAGGCCTTGAGAAGGTTCACATGGTAGGTTTGCTTCTTCTTACCCTTGTCCGGGTGCAGCACCTCGTAGGTCACTGGGCCCATCTTCCTCCCGATTAGGTACGGTCCTTGCCATTGCGCAAGGAGCTTGCTGGTAGACGAGGGAAGGAGGAGCAGGACTTTCTGTCCTGGCTCAAACTCTCTGTGGCGAGCGTGCTGGTCATAGCCTCTCTTCTGGGCCTTCTGGGCTTACTGAAGGTTTGCTCTAGCTTCCTCTCGGTACTGTTCCAACCTGTCTCGCATCTGGAGGACATACTGGACAATCCCATGTCCTGAGGTAGCTACTGGGGAACCTTCCCAGCACTTCTTCAGCAGGTCCAGTGGTCCTTGCACTGGCCATCCATAGAGGAGTTCGAATGGCGAGAAACCTGTCGATGCCTGAGGCACCTCCCTGTAAGCAAAAAGCAGAAGGGTAACCACTTATCCCAGTCTTTACCAGTGTCAGCCACAAACTTCCTCAGCATGTTCTTGAGCGTTTGATTGAATCTCTCTACGAGCCCATCCGTTTGGGGATGGTAGGGAGTAGTCCTCAAGCCTTTAATGCCCAGCTGTCAGTGGAGTTGAACCATCAGTCGCGAGGTGAAGTTTGTCCCTTGGTCCGTCAGGATTTCATCTGGGATTCCTACACGAGAGAAGAGCTGAACAAGAGCACTGATTATCTTTGGAGTGGTTATGGAACGGAGTGGGAAGGCTTCTGGGAACCGGGTGGCATAGTCACAGATCACCAATATATACTTGTAACCTGCACTACTCTTCTCCAAGGGTCCAACAATGTCCATTGCAATTCTCTTGAATGGGGTAGAGATAACTGGCAGTGAACATAGAGGAGCCCGTTCAGACCTACGGACAGCACTGGTTTTCTGGCACGTGGGGCATGATTTGCAGTATTTTTGTACATCAGTATACATGGAGGGCCAAAAGAAACGGGAGCCTAGCCTAAGATAGGTCTTATGTTGCCCTAGATGGCCTGCCCATGGAACTGTATGTGCAAGGTTGAGAACAAGTGGTCTACAGGTAGATGGCACCACCAACTTCCTGCTATCTGCCTCTGACCCAAGGTAGAGTATGTGGTTGTCTACTGTGTAAATCCCCCACATGAAGATTGACTGTCCCCAGCTAAGGCCTTGTCAAACAAACATTTCAAGGTTGCGTCAGACTTCTGCAGTGTAGCAAAATTTTGTGGAACATCCCATTGCACCTCTAACCCAGACACATCAGCAACAGGTACAGGGGTTCCCACATACTTCTCAAGACGCCGCTGGCGGCGTGACTTTCTGGGCCCTTTGGTTCCCCCCTCGCACAGACTATCACACAAGTCAGGCAGAGGTTGTAAACCAGCTTTGGCCTGGGCACGAGTGACAACTGAACATGCCATCTGAACATCAGACTGGCAAACTGACTGCTCATATAGCTGACCCCCACACTTCCCAACAGATCAGAGAGTACAGGCACATCCCTCCCCAAAATCATCTCAAAAGGTAGCTTCTCCATTACCCCAACTTTGAGGAGGTATTTCTGACCCTGAATCTCAACTGTGAGCTCAGCTGTGGGCTGCTGTGACTGGTCACCATGGACACATTGGATCAGTGTCTGATGACCATAATCAATGTCATTAACAGGTACATTACCTTTTCTGATCAATGACAGGGAACTGCCGGTGTCAATCATTGCAGCAAGACTTTTACCATTCACTTTTACAGGTACTGTAGAGAAATGCTATTTCTTATGCAGGTGACCAAACTATTGTTAATATAGGGCTACAACTCAAAGTAAAGCTTATGGGGTCCCCTACAGGATAGCTCCCGCATTACACTAATTGCCAAAACCAGCTCACACACACATAATCTCCTTTGTAGCTGAACATTGTGTGCCCGAAGAGGATTCTACGATGACGGACAGACAACTGAGCCAATGGCGGAAGACTACAGACTACACCCCAGCTGAACCAATCCAAAGATCCGATCTTCCAGAATCAACCTACTTTCTGTTCTATATATAAGTGGTGTACTGATTGTAACGGTCTCTTTGCCTGCAGTTCCGTACGAACCAGCGGAGGAGCCGTATTTACGCTGTTCTAGATATCTTCACTCTGAATAAACTGTCGCTTGTCATACAATTTACCACCTTGTCTGAATCGATCCTTGACCGACTCGCCCGTCTACATATCTAATTTCTAACAGTACCAAGCATGACCCTTCCCGAGTTTGTCTATTCTGAACACCATCCCCCTCTCTGGGTACATAACAGTAACCTGAGAGCTTGGATTTACGTAGCGGACACATTGAAGCTTTGTGCCCCTGCTGCCGGCAGTAAAAACAGGTCAGACCCTTCCCATCAGAGCGAACTGCATGATCCCTTACGTCCCTCCCAGACACATAACCCCCAGAGTTACCTCCACCATCTCTGGCGTTTCTGATGTCCCTTGTGTCTCTGAGACTCCTTGGAGCGGGTGCTGCAGGTTGTGGTGGGCCCCCTTTACGTGCATTAAGATACTGCAGTGCAAGCTTGGCCGCCATAAGCCCGTCCTTGGGCTCGTGCTCTCGGACCCAGGTTCGAATGTCGTGTGGTAGAACTTGTAGAAGTTGCTCGAGGATGATGACCTCCCCGATTTCGTCCTGTGACAAAAATAAGGGGTTAAATACATGTAAAAATTTTTTAATAACAAAAAATAAAATGGTATAGTTTTGGGATGATTCAAGGGGCCTAAAAATGTTCAATCAAAGTGCAAAATGATCCTAGGTATGACCTTAAAACTATTCCATTATAGTTAGTAGTACCCCCGCACCCCCAGATTAGACAGGGTTTACACTCTTAGGGGTTAAACTTTCTTCCAATGAAAAACCCACAAGTGTGAGCAGATCAGTTGATCTCTCATTGTTACTGTGTCAAGTGATTATGATACCAGACAGCTGCGTCTAGGTACTCTCCTTCGCCCCAATGAAATATCGACCTATCAGGAGCATCAGTAATTGCAAGGCTGACGAATGTAAAAGTAGTTATTTGAATACAATAAAATAGAAGTAGAAAAAATGGAAACAGGATGTGCTTTCAGTGCAGTTATATAAATGCGGATAGATAAGTTGTTTGTCCGTGGGATTTTTTTGTGTTAGTAAAATGAAATATGTGAGACATGGCAATGAATAATATTGATATAATGACTATCATATTGAAGTAAACATGGAGTCACACAACGATATGGCTATAGATTAAATAAGTTATGATGAACTTCACAGGGTGGTGAAAGTGCACAGTAATGAGCTTGATGCTCCTCTCCAATAAATATTTAAGGTCTAATTCTGGTGACATGATGATCAATGCTTGACTGCAGTTTGACAAATATTCTCAATAATATCCATAATAGGCTAGTCTCATCATGTAGACTAGCCTATCTGCACAGTATCTGTGAGCTGTTGGCTGGAGAGCAGTGCCAAAACCAGTAGGCACATTTGCTATTTAACACAAACATTTTTGTGACAAAACTATTGGTTGAGTTGAAAATGCTATGGAAAAACATTAAACTTCAGATTAGTATTTGGTTCATGAAATCTTCTGAGAAAAAGTACATTTTGTGCACACTACATCATCACACACTGATTTTTATCCGCAACAATACTGTTTGGTGGAACACCAATTAGCACATTTTCTTTATGCAGATTTTGAATATTCACATGAAAATCTGTCGCCAGTTGGATGGAAACCTAGCTAGAGATACAAAAAGAGAGATACAAGCTAGGTTTCTAGCTAAGTGGCAACAGATTTTCATGTGCATATTATAAAATCTACATAAAGGAATGTGCAGATTTTCCCAACAGTGGTATGTTCCTTCCAAACAGACTTGATTTCTCTGAAGTTTATATGTAAGGAATAAAAATCTAAAGTTCAATGTGTTTCTATCGCATTTTCAACTCTACCGATAGTTTTGTCAAGAAATCTGCTGTGGTAAATAGCAAATGCCCCCACTCTGGTCTTGGCAGGTGCACTCTGGTCTTGGCAGGTGCACTCTGGTCTTGGCAGGTGCACTCTGGTCTTGGCAGGTGCACTCTGGTCTTGGCAGGTGCACTCTGGTCTTGGCAGGTGCACTCTGGTCTTGGCAGGTGCACTCTGGTCTTGGCAGGTGCACTCTGGTCTTGGCATGTGCACTTTTTTGTATGGAAGCCTATGAAAGGGTGTCAGATTATGTGAGGCTTATATCATCGAATAGAAGTTTCTTAGTGTTTAGGCTGTTACAAACTTTGAGAAAGAGGACATAGTTGTGCCTGTTGTTCACACATGTATCTGCCCTCTCATCGGCTAGAATGGTCCCACTTGATTTGGCCTGCCTTCAATCATTGAGGGGGTTCGATTAATCTCGCCCGGGCACCTGTGTAGGCGTGTTTTGCATAGGCTTAAAGTTTATTGTATTTGATTTGGAAGGGAGTGCCTCCCAGACGTGAGCCGGGTGCCCCTTTCAAAGCCCACGGCGAAGTTGCCTCAAAACAAAAGTGATGTAATTCAGGATGTGGAGTAATAAAATAAAATAAAATTGTATTTGTCACATACACGTTTAGCAGATGTTACTGCGGGTGTAGCGAAATGCCTAATTAGTAGGATTCTGTGTTTTCCCATGCAAAAGTAATTGCTTTTGATAACAATGCTTTATCTGCCTTCCCAATGAAAACGAGATAGAAAATTCAAACATTTATTTTATGGAAAAGATATGTATATTTCTGGACAATGCACCATGCTGCCTTGTTGACAAAATGACAGAGCAGCAAAGATTGCTGTTCAATTTGAGAAGGGCGCTCCTCCCTCCTATCACCCGATGACGTAACGCGCCATTGTCCCGTGCCCCGCGGCTCAGCATAATGGAATCAGCGCATCGAGGACATGCATTTCCATTTTTAGAGCGGTCACTCGGCTATATTGTCAATATTTTAGATACTGGGCGGATTCAATTATACTGAGCTGCGGGACACCAGTCTACGGCCCTTGACTTGAACGGGCAAAAATTATGAGGGAGGAGCGCTCCTCTCAAAATCAAACACCAATCTGCCCTGCTCAGTCACGTTGCCAACAAGCAGCATGGTAAATATTTTCCACACAATATATGTTTTCATTTTCATTGGGAAGGCAAATCCCAAAACATTCTCTTTTACTCAGAGTATTATTAATGTCACCTAAATACTTTTTTTGCCCCACTGTAGGTCAATAACAGTTTGGGTCAAGAGTGTCACCCCCTTTGAAGAGGGGGAAACGAAACAGAGGTTGAACAGACTGGTAATAGGGGTTGCAACAATGGTGGCGGATAATTTTAGAAAGAGAGGGTCCAGATTGTCTAGCCCAGCTGATTTTTACGGGTCCAGGTTTTGCAGATCTTTCAGAACATCTGCTATCTGGATTTGGGTGAAGAAGAAGCTGTGGAGGCTCGGGCAATTAGCTGCGGGGGGTGCGCAGCTTTTGGCCGGGGTTGGGGTAGCCAGGAGCAAAGCATGGCCAGCCATAGAGAAATGCTTATTGAAATTCTCGTGGATTTATCGGTGGTGACAGTGTTACCTAGCCTCAGTGCAGTGGGCAGCTGGGAGGAGGTGCACTTATTCTCCATGGATTTTACCGTGTTCTGTTTGAAAAAGCTAGCCTTTGCTTTCCTGACTGACTGCATTTATTGGTTCCTGACTTTCCTGAATAGTTGCATATCGTGGGGACTATTCGGTGCAAATGCAGTCTGCCACAGGATGTTTTTGTGCTGGTCGAGGGCAGTCAGGTCTGGAGAGAACCAAGGGCTATATCTTTTCTTAGTTCTACATTTTTTGAATGGGGCATGCTTATTTAAGATGGTGAGGAAATTACTTTTAAAGAACGACCAGGCATCCTCGACTGACGGGTTGAGGTCGATATCCTTCCAGGATACCCGGGCCAGGTCGAATTGAAAGGCCTGCTCGCAGAAGTGTTTTAGGGAGCGTTTGACAGTGATGAGGGGTGGTCGTTTGACCGCGGACCTATAGCGGATGCAGGCAATGAGGCAGTGATCGCTGAAATCCTGATTGAAAATGGCAGAGGTGTATTTGGAGGGCAAGTTGGTCAGGATAATATCTATGACGGTGCCCATGTTTACGGATTTAGGGTTGTACCTAGTGGGTTCCTTGATGATTTGTGTTATATTGAGGGCATCTAGCTTAGATTGTAGGACTGCCGGGGTGTTAAGCATATCCCAGTTTAGGTCACCTAACAGAACGAACTCTGAAGATAGATGTGGGGCAATCAATTCAAATATGGTGTCCAGGGCACAGCTGGGAGCTGAGGGGGGTCTATAACAGGCGGCAAAGGTGAGAGACTTATTTCTGGATAGATTCATTTTTAAGATTAGAAGCTCAAAACTTTTTGGAAACTGTTTGCACATAGACCTGGAAAGTATGACAGAACTTTGCATGCTATCTCTGGAGTAGATTGCAACTCCTCCCCCTTTGGCAGTTCTATCTTGATGGAAAACGTTGTAGTTGGGTATGGAAATCTCAGAATTTTTGGTGGCCTTCCTACCAAACGAGAGTGCCTGGGGACACGCAGGGCCTATGTTAACCTCCACATCTCCTGAGGAACAGAGGAGGAGAAGGATGAGGGTACGGCTAAAGGCTATCAAAACTGGTTGTGTAGTGCGTTGGGGACAGAGAATAAAAGGAGCAGATTTCTGGGTGTACTAGAATAGATTCAGGGCATAATGTACAAACAGGGGTATGGTGGGGTGCGGGTACAGTGGAGGTAAGCCCAAGATGATAAGCCATAATTTGCAAATACATTCATTAAAAATCCTACCATGTGATTTTCTGGATTCTTTTCTGGATTCTCTTTCTAATTTTGTCTGTCATAGTTGAAGTGTACCTATGATGAAAATTACAGGCCTCTCTCATCTTTTTAAGTGGGAGAACTTGCACAATTGGTGGCTGACTAAATACTTTTTTGCCCCACTGTACATCCATCCTGCCCTGCCTTTCTAAAGTCTTCGAAAGTCAAGTTAATAAACAAATCACTGACCACTTCGAATCCCACCGTACCTTCTCCGCTGTGCAATCTGGTTTTCGAGCTGGTCACGTGTGCACCTCAGCCATGCTAAACGATATCACAAACGCCATCGATTTAAAGACAGTACTGTGCAGCCATCTTCATCAACCTGGCCAATGCTTTCGACTCTGTCAGTCACCATATTATTATCGTTAGACTCAACAGCCTTGGATTCTCAAATGACTGCCTCGCCTGGTTCACCAACTACTTCTCAGACAGAGTTCATTGTGTCAAATCGGAGGGCCTGTTCTCTGGACATCTGGCGGTCTCTATGGGGGTACCACAGGGTTTAATTCTCGGGCCAACTCTTTTCTCTGTATATATCAACGATGTCGCTCTTGCTGCGGGTGATTCCCTGATCCACCTCTACGCAGACGACACCATTCTGTTTACATCTGGCCCTTCTTTAGACACTGTGTTAACTAACCTCCAAATGAGCTTCAATGCCATACAACACACCTTCCGTGGCCTCCAACTGTTCTTAAACACGAGTAAAACCAAATGCATTCTTTTCAACTGTTCGTTACCAGCACCCGCCCGCCCGACTAGCATCACTACTCTGGGCGGTTCTGACTTAGAATGTGGACAACTACAAATACCTAGGTATCTGGCTAGACTATAAACTCTCCTTCCAGACTCATATTAAACATCTCCAATCCAAAATTAAATCGGCTTCCTATTTCGCAACAAAGCCTCCTTCACTCACGCCGCCAAACAAACCCTCGTAAAACTGACTATCCTACCGATCCTCGACTTCGGCGATGTCATTTACAAAATTGCTTCTAACACTCTACTCAGCAAACTGGATGCAGTTTATCACAGTGCCATCCATTTTGTTACCAAAGCCCCTTACATCACCCACCACTGCGACCTGTATGCTCTAGTCGGCTGACCCTCGCTTCATATTCGTCGCCAGACCCACTGGCTCCAGGTCATCTATAAGTCTCTGTTCGGTAAAGCTCTGCCTTATCTCAGCACAATGGTCACGATAACAACACTCACCCATAGCACGCGCTCCAGCAGATATATCTCACTGGTCATCCCCAAAGCCAACACCTCCTTTGGCCACCTTTCCTTCCAGTTCTCTGCTGCCAATGACTGGAACGAATTGCAAAAATTGCTGAAGGTGGAGACTTATATCTCCCTCACTAACTTTAAACATCAGCTATCTGAGCAGCTAACCAATCGCTGCAGCTGTACATAGCCTATCTGCTATCTGAGCAGCCCACCAGTCTACCTACCCCATCCCCATATTATTTTTATTTACTTTTCTGCTCTTTTGCGCACCAGTATCTCTACTTGCACTTCATCATCTGCTCATCTATCCCTCCAGTGTTAATCTGCTATATTGTAATTACTTTGCTACTATGGCCTGTTTATTGCCTTACCTCCTCACGCCATTTGCACACATTGTATGTAGACTTTCTTTTTTTCTATTGTGTTATTGACTGTACGCTTGTTTATTCCATGTGTAACTCTGTGTTGTTGTTTGTGTCGCACTGCTTTGCTTTATCTTGGCCAGGTCGCAGTTGTAAATGAGAACTTGT